>NC_134690.1:216579765-216879765 GCF_050947455.1 Rhinoderma darwinii | reverse complement strand
CCCCCCTGTATATAATGCCCTACATATAGAATTCCCTGTAGATAATGCTGCTCAGTTTTAGTAGAAAAAAAATAAAAAATGACATACTCACCCTGATCCCGTTCCCGCGCCGTCCGGTGGCAATGCAGATCTGCTCTCTTCTGAGCAAGTCTGCTGGAGCTGAACAACGCAAGCGTCGCATCGTTCAAAGGCGCTGATTGGCAGGGCAGAATGACTTGCCCCATCAATCAGCGCCTTTCCAGCACGGAAGCGGCGCAATGACATCATTGCGCCGCTAGCGTCGTTGAAACGCACTGATTGGCGGGCCAAGTCATTTTGCCCAGCCAATCAAATGGCATTAAGGTTTATAATTAATCAAGCAATGAATGACGGGTAATTTATTGAGAAAGGTTAAACTTGATGGACTTGTGTCTTTTTTTAACCTGTGTCACTATGTAATATCGGTGTCATTACGAGCAGCCCACTACAATTGTTTTTCTGTGTGGACATTCCTTTTTCGATATTTTTTTATGTAATTTGTATACCTTTTAACGTGATTTAATAAAAATATGTTTTATATGGTCAAAACTTGTGTTCGTTTAATACTTCTTTTATTGGTAATTACTTGCTATCTGTTGTTGAGATTCTACACTGTTAAGTTCCTGTTTTCTCTTTAACCTCTTTCCTGACAACCGCCATATATATATATATATATATATATATATATATATATATATATATATATATTTGCCACTGTCGGCAAGGGGTTACTGCAAATCGCCATAAAGCTGCTGCGCGGTAATGGTCTGGGATATTGAGCCCGCGCCATCACCAGCGGCTGTCAGCTGCATATTACAGCTGACACTCTGCTGTAATGGCTCCAGGTCTGCCATCTACGAAAGCATAAGCAGGGCCTAATAGGCTGCCTGTAAGGGTATGTTCACACGGCGGCGGTCCGTAACGGCTGAAATTACGGGGATGTTTCAGCCTGAAAACATCCCCGTAAATTCAGCCGTACCGGCATGTGCAGGCGCTTGAACGCCGCGTCAATTACGGCCGTAATTAGCGCTGCTATTCATTGGAGTCAATGAATAGCGGCTCCAATTACGGCCAAAGAAGTGACAGGTCACTTCTTCTACGCGGGCGTCTATTTACGCGCCGTCATTTGACAGCGGCGCGTAAATATACGCCTCGTGTGAACAGACAAACGTCTGCCCATTGCTTTCAATGGGCAGATGTTTGTCAGCGCTATTGAGGCGCTATTTTCAGACGTAATTCGGGGCAAAAACGCCCGAATTACGTCCGTAAATAGGCCGTGTGAACATACCCTAAGTGTACAACTGACAGTTATAATACATTGCACTAGATAAGTAGTAAAATGTATCTTAACAGCAATGAGGCAGTTGGGCCTTCAAGTCCCCAAATGTGACAAAAAAAAAAGTATAAAAAGTAAAAACAAATGTACAAAAATAAAAGTTTCAAGTTCAAAAAGCAAAATCGCATTTTTTCCCCATAAAAAGTATTTTATTATTAGAAAAAAACAAAATTATACATAATTGGTATCACCCCGTCCGTAATGAGCCGAGCAATAAAACTATCACATTATTTATCATGCACGTAAAATCAAAAACATTGTTAGATTTGTTTTTTGGTCACTTTGCTTCCAAAAAATGGAATACAAAGTGATCAAAAAGTTGCATGTACCTCAAAATGACACCAATAAAAACTACAGCCCATCCTATATATAAAAAGCCCTCGCACAGATTTCTCAACGGAAAAAAATTAATTATAGCTCTTTGAATATGGCAACACAACAAATTTATGATTTTTTAAAAAAAGTGATTTTATGTGCAAAAGCTGTAAAACATAAAATAAAACTATATAAATTCAAAATGTCTGAAATTGTACTGACTCGCCGCATAAAGTTAACATGTCATTTAAATTGCACGGTGAACGGCGAAAAAAAATTATTGATAAAGGACAATGCAAGAATTTCTGTTTTTGGTCACTTTGCCTCTCAAAAAATCTAATTAAAATTGATTAAAAAGGTTCATATACTGTACCCAAAAATGGTACTAACACAGACTTCTTCTGAGATGTTTTCACTGAATTGGCACTTCAACCGCTCTGCAAATGCGACATGGCATCAGAAAACCATTCCAAATCTGTAGTCCAAATAAAAATGTCGCTCCTTCCCTTCTGAGCCCGGCTGTACTTGGTAGAAATTGTGTAACAAATTGTAGGTAGTGTTTTATCCTATTTTCCTTGTGAAAATGAAAAATGTTGAGCTAAAACGACATATTATTGAAAAAAATATAATTGTATCTTTTCACAGTCCAATTCTAATAAAATCTATGAAACACCAGTGGGGTCAAAAGCCTCACTATACCCCTAGATCAATTTCTTATAGTGTAGTTTCCAAAATGTGATCTTTTTGGGGGTGTTTCTTATGTTTTGGCACCTTAAGGCCTCTGTAAAACTATAATGGTGCCCGGAAAACATCCTTATACAAAAAGAGGCCCCATAAAATATACAAGGTTCTCCTTAATTTCTGAAGCCTGTGCTTTAGTTAAGTTGAACACTACGTCCACATATGGCATATTTTTCTTGTTGTGTTTCTCTGTAAACACTTACACTTAGGCCGGATTTACACGAGCGTGTGCGTTTTGCGCGCACAAAAAATGCGGCGTTTTGCACGCGCAAAAGGTACTTAACAGCTCCGTGTGTCATCAGCATATGACATTTTCACGCAGCCGCCATCATTATGACACTCTGTTTGTATGTTTGTAAACAGAAAAGCATGTGGTGCTTTTCTGTTTTCATTCATAGTTTTTCCTGCTCTTGCGCGAATCACGCGCGTCACACGGAAGTGTTTCCGTGTGCTGTGCATGATTTTCTCGCACGCATTGACTTCAATGGGTGCGTGATGCGTGAGAAACGCACAAATATAGGACATGTCGTGAGTTTTACGCAGCGGACACGCTGCGTGAAACTCACAGACAGTCTGCACGGCCCGATAGACTAACATAGGTCCGTGCGAGGCGTGTGAAAATCATGCGCGTTGCATGGACATATTAAACGTTCGTCTAAATAAGCCCTTACTTGTGTTACAGAAAAAAAAATATTAATATTGAATATCTGCAAAAGAAAGTTCCATTTTTACATTTCACCTCCACCATGCTTCAATTCCTGTGAAACACCTAAAAGTTTAGGAAACTTACTAAATGTTATTTTGAATACTTTGAGGGGTGCAGTTTTTAAAATGTGATCACTTACGTGGGTTTATAGGCCCCTCAAAGCCACTTCACAACTGAACTGAATTGGTCCCTAAAAAAATAGGTTTTGGAAATTGTCTTCAAAAGTTTAAAAATTGATGCTAAACTTCTAGGCCTTCTAACGTCCAAAAAATAAATAAAAGGACATTTAAAAAATGATGCAAACACAAAGTAGATGTATGGTAAATGTTAATTATTAATTATTTTGTGCGATATAATCATCTGTCTTACAAGCAATGAAATTAAAATTTTTAAAAAGGCAATTCTTTTCACAAATAAACACAGAATGTATCAACCAAAATTCACCACTAACATAAAGTATAATGTTTTAGAAAAAAACAATCTCAGAATTGAATGGATTATTAAAAGCATAAAAGTTATTCCCAAATAAAGAGGCACAAGCCAGATTTAAAAAATGGGGCACTGTCAGAAAGGCCAAAACGGTCTGTGGCTGTAAGGGATTAAACAGTTCCAGAAAGAGATAATATTAGAACTATTACTAGTTATCTATTTGCTGATGACAACCAATCATACAACCCAATTGTGCCTGTGCTACTAAAATACAATAATGAGGGTATGTTGTCTGTCTTTAGCTTACTATCCTCTCAGTACCTGAATTTATTGCTCCAAAAATAAAGCTTCTTCTGTAGCCTTAGACAATTAATGTATAATATATACTTATAAGGAGTCTTACTGACCTGAAATCCAGAGAAGGCCATCTGCAACGCATCCAGCATGGCATGAAAGAGATCTATCAAAAGACTGTACAAAAGTCCACTTGTTCTTCTGTGGACAGTACCGCTCTACTGATGGTAGTACCTGTCGTAATTCATTCCTGCCCCCTACTGCATAAAGACAATTGTCCAGAGCACCCAGAACAAAATGCTCCCGACAATTCTTCATTGGAGCTATTTCAATCCACGTATTGCTGCGAGGATCATATCGGCATGCTGTCCTCACCGCACAGGTACGCCCAGTGGCATGTTCAACTTCCCCTCCCGCAGAAAATAAAAAGTCACCCATGATTGCCACACAGTGATGGCTTCTACCTACTGGCATGGGAGTCAACTCACTCCAATTTGCAATTCCTGCAATATGAACATTGTCCTGATCAACAGGATTAAAATATCTCAGCTCCCGAACTTTGCAGATCTCCCTCTTCTTTCCTCCAACAATGTAAAGTGTGCAGGACTGGAAGCGTGGTTTTGTCCGTATGGTCTGCCACACTGGCTGTGCATAGATACTTTGGTGATATTCCAAGGCTTCACTAATAAGTGCTGTTGCTGTTTCACTGGCTTGGATCAAGGGATGAGAAAGAACGACAGTGTGAAGTGTATTTGTATCCATGAGGCTAAAACGTACATACTGCAGGAGTTCGTCTATGTACTGGTAACGGCAGTTGTGCTCCAGCCATCTCACAGCCAACTAAAAGACAGAAATAATTTTATTTTAAATACTTATTCTTGGATATTAGGTTTTGTTTCAAGATAAGCATATGTTTAAGGAGATTGTAAATGTTTGTGTGTGTATATAGAAATACAAACACCTTTTTTAACCCCTTAATGACCAGCCTATTATAGACCTTAATGACCAAGCCATTTTTTACGTTTTTCCATCGTCGCATTCCAAGAGCTATAACCTTTTTATTTTTGCGTCGACATAGCTGTATAAGGTCTTGTTTATTGCGGGACAAGTTGTACTTTTTAATAGCACCATTTTGGGGGACATATTATTTATTGATTAACTTTTATTAACTTTTTTTTGGGGGGGAATAGAAAAAAACCTGAAATTTCGCCACTCTTTTTCGCGTCTTAAATCAACGGCATTTACCGTGTGATATAAATAACACAATAACTTTATTCAGCGGGTTGTTACGATTGCAACGATACCAAATTTGTATCTTTTTGTATGTTTTACTACTTTTACACAGTAAAAGCGCTCTTTTTTCAAAATTATTTGTTTTTGTGTCTCCATATTTGAAGAGCCGTAACGTTTTTATTTTTTCGCCGATGCGGTTGTATGAGGGCTTTTTTTTTCGGGAAGACTTGTAGTTTTTATTGGTACCATTTTGGAGTAGATGCGACTTTTTGATCACTTTTTATCAAATTTTTTTAAAATCAGGATTCACAGAAAACAGCAATTTTTCCATAGTTTTTTATTAAAAATTTTTATGGCGTTCACCGTGCGGGTTAAATAATGTAATAATGTAATAGATTTATAGTTACGGATGCGGCGATACCAAATATGTGTAACTTTTTTACTTTATTTAGTTTTTTTAATAGTAAAGCATTTTGTAAGGGGAAAAGCATTCGCTCCAGGCAGACCTGGGGGCCTTTATTAGGCCCCCGGCTGCCATTGGAGACACAGACACTCGGCGATCGTATCGCCGGGTGTCGGTGGGAGAGAGAGGGAGCTCCCTCCCTCTCTCCAAAACCACTCAGATGCGGTGCACGCTATTGCGCACCGCATCTGAAGGGTTAAAAGGGTGAGATCGATACTAATATCGATCTCACCCGGCAGAGCAGGGACGCTCCCAGCCCTCAGCTGCCTCTAGCAGCTGAGAGCAGGGAGATTTGACGCTCCCTGCTCTGTTTACTTTATCCTGATGCAGTGCCGTAAAAAGGCATATGCATTAGAATAAAGCCCGTTAGTGGCCGCCGTTAAAAGGCGTATTGGCGGTCACTAGGAAGTAATGAGATCATTATTTTTATTTTTTTATCTGTCATCCTTACTGTATTGTCTACATTGACAGGCTACAAGATTTATGGCTTTAGGGCATTGGGAGTTAATGGAAAAGTACATTTCCTGTAGACTAATACACGCTCAAGGAAAAGGAAAAGTACTGTCTCTGCTCAACAACAAACCAGAAAGTGGTAAGGGGAGCTGTACACCTACGTACCTATGTAGACCTATGTACGTGTATACCCTGAACGGTCAGTGTTGTAATCCGAGCTAGTCTCCAGCTCTAGCTCTATCTAATCCACAGCAGTACTACAGACCTGTCATTCAGTCATTATAATACCCTGATCTATACAGCCCAACTGGAAATAAAGACATAGATAAAACAGAAAGTGTAAGCCTTGTGTCTATGCTCTAATGGTCAGAGCGAAAATATTTCAAAATATGTTTTTACAAGGATTGCCATTTAGAAAATGAAAATAACCATCAGTGCAGGAGAATAGGCTGAACTGGATGGACTTATGTCTTCTTTTTAGCCTTCCAAACACAGTTACTAACTGTATTAGAAATTAACAAAAAACATATTTGTAATAAAAAAAAATGTGGTTTAAGATTTGAAAAAAGATTCTTTTTAAAGAGGTTGTTCAATCTGAACAGTCCCTAAGTATATACCCTACTATAAACATTGAGACGACATACTGTAACAGTGGCTAGTAGAGAATTAGAGTTAAAGCGTACTGTACCTCCAGTAATCTACTTAAAAACCTCATAGCGTATGCACCTCATTGTGTCAATTTTGGTCACTAATCAAGAATTCATAAACGTAGTGTTTTTATGCTGTTTATTTGCTTCATTCACTTACATTTTAAACAGAGTTGGAGAAAAATAAGGGAATGTGTCATCAGAAAATGACCTATTGTTTAAATCAAGTTTTTATGCTAAAAATATTACAAAATCTTACAGTTTTCACTTTGACCACTGATCATTACTATAGACTGACACTTGTTATGTAGAGATTCCATCTCAGCAGTCATCTCATTACATTCACAGGCAGGATTACAATAAAAGGTAACAGATCTCAGGCAAGATGGCTGCCCCCATAATTATGTAAAGAAAATAGAATAAAAACAATCAAAAAATTAAAAACAGATTAGAAAAAAAGATTAGGTACCATTATCTGGTTTTATTTAGGGGGAAAAAATATATAGGTGATACATTCCCTTTAAAGTGTACCTAACCTTTCAGGTGACTTTCAGAATAAGCTGTCATACAGTATGTGTGTATTCTGCATTTTTTTTTAAGCAATTTTCCTCTCTGTAGGCTCTATCTCTTAGGCCTGGTTTACACGAGCGTGCGCAAAAGGCACTTAACAGCTCCGTGTGTCATCAGCGTATGATGCGCGGCTGCGAGATTTTCACGCAGCCGGCATCATTATGACACTCCGTTTGGATGTTTGTAAACAGAAAAGCACGTGGTGCTTTTCTGTTTATATTCAGAGTTTGACAGCTGTTGCGCGAATCACGCTGTTCGCACGGAAGAGCGCACAAATATAGGACATGTCGTGAGTTTTTTTCAGCGGACTCACACTGAGCAAAACTCACGGACTGTCTGCATGCCCCCATAGACTTACATAGGTCCGTACGACACGCGTGAAAAGCACGCGCGTCGCACGGATGTATATCACGCTCGTGTAAACGAGGCCTAACACTCAGTTTTCTCTGAGCTAGTGGGTGGAGCCTAACTGATATCATGACAAAATTTGCCTATAATGCAACTAACCCTATTTTCCAAACTAATAACAGAAGGTATTGAATTGTAGTATTCACATAATTCCTAATAATAAAAATAACCATTATTAAAGGCACGTAGCCTATATAATAAAAACAGCCCATGAGACCAGAAACGTTACCACTCATATAGATGTAATGCTCAGTCTCTGCTAACAGCAGTAGAATTAATATACTGCCTATACTAGAGGGAAGCGTCTGCAGACCATTATTCCAGAATTGATTCTGAGCTGATGGTATGTTAAAAACTTTCAACAAACCCCCCCCCCTCGACATGTTTCGCCGAGATGGGGTACAATGGGGCAATGGCGACAAAAACAGCAAGTCTGATCAATATAAAACCTTGCAGAACGTCACTAGAGGACTACCAGTGCACAGGAGCCAATCAGGTGACTTGGTGTATCGTCGGTCTTTCAGACACCTTTGATAGACAGTGAACTTAGACAATACACGAAGCTCCTACAAGAGCCAATTTCTTATTATGTACATGCTCAGTAGCACCAAAACACACAGGGTCTAAGTATGGGGGACTTCGTATAAATCAGGACTTAGTTAAATTTATGATATTCTTAAAGACGGTGCATGCTCAAAGACCTAAGGTCCTCTTACACGGCCCGTCCTGGGCCGTGTAAACGAGCGCCGATCAACGAGATAGCTCATGATCGGCGCTCGTTGGCTCCTTTCACAATAAGCTAGTATAAGGATGAGCGCTCGTTACTCCGATCGTTCGTCCCCATTCATTATTATCTTGTCGGCAGCACATCTCCCTGTTTACCCAGGGAGATGTGCTGCCAACAACGATAATATTTTACTTTTTTAAAACAATACGATCAGCAGATGATCGAGAGTTTGCTTGTTCATTTGCTGATCGCTGCCCTGTTTACACAGGGGAATTATCGTCAACAAGCGCTCTATGAAGGATCGTTTGCCCGATAATTGGCCCACGTAAAAGGGCCGTTAGTTCCATCAGATAACGCTGCCAGATAACAGTACAAGAGAAAGAATAGATATATATTCTGTTGGATAGGGCATACAGTTATGAATAGACAGTTATGAATAGACACTTCCTACCAAGCCGGATAAGGACCCATGTACTGAGACTCAAGTGGAATAAGTAATAATTGTGAAAAATCAGTGAAAAAATAAAAAAGTTATGGCAATAAAAGTAGCAAAATATAAAAAAATATATATAAATTTGGTATCACCGTAATCATATTGAGCCACAGAATAAAGATAAGTTGTCGTTTTTACCGCACGGTGAAAGCTGTAAAAACAAAACCCAAAAAACTATTGAGGAATCGCAGATTTTTCAATTTTCAGCCTGCAAATAAATTTTTTTACGTTTCCCAGTACATTATATGGAACTATAAATGATACCAAATGAAACTAAAACTCCTCCCGCAAAAAAGAAGCCCTCACACCACTCTATTGACGGAAAAATAAAAAAGTTATGGCTCTTGGAATGCGGGGAGTGAAAAACGAAAATAAAAAATAAAAAAATGGCTTAGTCCCGAAGGGGTTAATGCTAAATCAACGTATACATAGGTTACAGTAATGCACAGACTCTAGTATACAATAAAAAAATCACATATAAAGGGGTCCCCTTATAAAATGGTAGCTACAGAAAAAATAAACACCACATTTGTTGTCCTTGTTCAGAATAACAAAAGGAAAAGTAACACGTAATGAACATATTTTAATGTTTTAGATCTTTCCTCATCTCAATAGATAAATTCACTTGATATTACCGTAAGATAAAAAGAAAAACATTTTTTGTTTTTGATTATCACTGGATAATTAATTTATACAAAAAAATGCATTTACAACATACAAGGAATGTGCATGTAGCATATGCAGGGCCGGCCTTAGGGGTGTGCAAGCTGTGCGAGTGCACAGGGCGCTGCCCCCACCAAGCATGTAGGGGGTGCCACTAGGCTCTGCCTCTACTCTGTGCTCTGTTCTTAGTTACACACACGGACTAAGAGCTGAAGAACAAGAGAATAGGAGGAAGCTCCGCCCACAGCCCGTCCTGCACGAAGCCTGTGATCCTGTCAGCATGGAGAGATGGTAAGTGTCTGTGTGTCTCTGTGTGTATATGTGTGTATACAGTATGTGTGTCTGTGTGTATACAGTATGTGTCTGTGTGTATACAGTATGTGTGTCTGTGTGTATACAGTGTGTGTCTGTGTGTGTATACAGTATGTGTCTCTGTGTTTGTATGTGTATATGTTACAGTGTGTGTGTGTCTCTGCATGTGTTTATGTCTCTTTGTAAAAGTGTGTGTTCATAAAACAAAGATATATCTGTGCTGCCCCTATATACCCTGCTGCCCCCTTTATACCCTGCTGCCCCTTTATACCCTACTGCCACTATATATCCTGCTGCCCCTATATATGCTGCTGCCCCTATATACACCATTGCGCCTATATACCCCGCTGCCCCTATATACCCACTGCCCCCTATATATCCTCCTGCCCCTTATATACCCTGCTGCCTCTTATATACCCTGCTGCCCCTATAAAACCTGCTTCCCCCTATATATCCTGCTGCCCCTCATATAAGCTGCTGCCCCTCATATAAGCTGCTGCCTCCTATATACCCTACTGCCCCTTATATACCCTGCTGCCCCTTATATACCCTGTTGCCCTTTATATTCCCTGCCGCCCCTTATATACCCTGCTCCTCCTTATATACTCTGCTGCCCTTTATATACCCTGCTGCCCCTTATATACTCTGCTGCCTTTATATATATATATATATATATATATGCCTCGGTGTGTGTGTGTGTGCGTGTGTGTTTATATGTGTCTGTGGGTATATTTATCATCTACGACATTAACTGTACTCAAAAAGTTATCACTATGTTATCAGCGGTGTTACATGGGACTGCAGGTAACATATACGACATTATCTGTACCCAGAGAGTTATCACTGTGTTATCTGTTGTGTTACATATGACTTCAGATAACATCCACTACATTATCTGTACTCAGAGAGTTATCACTGTGTTTTATATGTGCTGTTACATAGGACTGCAGGTAACACTACTACATTATCTGTACTCAGAGTTATCACTGTGTTATCTGTGGTGTTACATGGGACTGCAGGCAACATCTACTACATTATCTGTACTCAGTTATTACTGTGTGTTATCTGTGGTGTTACATAGGACTGCAGGTAACGTCTACTACTCTATCTGTACTGGGTATATATGGTCTGTTTGTGAATGTGTCTTTGTGCTTGTATATATGTGCCTTTTATGTATTTGTATATGTCCCTGTTTGTGTATTTATCTGCCGCTGTGTGTGTATGTGTCTGTACGTCTATATATTTACCTGTATGTATATATTCCAGATGTGAGTATGTATATTTGCCTGTATGTCTAAATATCTGTCTTTATGTATGTACAGTATATATGTTCCAGTATGTGTGTGTCTATATATGTGATTAATTTTTGATTTGCGTAGGGGTCGGTAATAGAGAGTCCCGCACAGGGCGCCATCCAACCTAAGGCCGGCCTTGAGCATATGTTATATATTTTTATAAAATTTCAAAAAAATATTGAAGATTTCACATGAGGACAGAAAATGTAAAGCCTTCCTTAAGTCCATTTGGACTCAGACTATTAAGTCGATAGATCCAGCAGGCCTCTTTCTGCCACAATTTCCTGTCAAGATTTCCCTGTCTGGGGCCTACATTCTTCTGACATATCCCCTAAAATGTTAAGACTTTGGCATCACCATTGTGTACAAACCTGATATGTTGAGACAGTGGTGTATCAGCTTGAGTATTAATTGAGCTGATGTGTTTCGAAATCCGTGTCCTCAATTGCTGAATAGTTTTCCCTACATACATTTTTGGACATGGGCATATAGCCCCATAAACAACTTCAGAACTTTGGCAATTTAGAAACGGTCTGATGGTGTAGATCTTACTATCTACTGGATTTCTAAAATTCTTCCTAGTTGGCAGAAAACTGCAAAAAGAATATCTGCCACAGGGATGGGACACTAAAATGTTTGACCTACTTGAACCGCCATTCTGATTTGCGAGATGACTATGAATGAGAATATCAAGAAGATTTTGTCCTCTCCGGTATGTTACAGATGGATTTCTTGTAATGACTCCTTGTCGATCTGGATCCGTGTAGTAGAGACAATGCCACCAGGCTCCAGGAATATCCTAAGATCTAAGAAGCTTACATTTTAAAATTCTTATATTTGCGTATACTATTGATGTATGCAAAACCGGCTGAAAAGTTTGTGACCATTTAAATTTCAACAGCCAGAATCAGATCGATGTATAGATAGAGAGATATGGCTGAAATAACTTGTATTACTTGCACTACTGGAACTGGTACAAAGTCTATAAAAAGTATTCATAGCCTTGGACATTTGCGTTTTAATGTGCAACAACATTTAACAACAGTGTATTTAATATGCTCTCATGGCATTTAACAACACCCATTTTATGTATTTAGTAAAGATAGCTTTCTAAGAAACTACAATCTTGAGTCTGCGTCGATAGCTGTGCACAAATTCTCAAAGCTCTGTCAAATTTTATGGGGGCCATGAGTGAACGGTTATTTTTATGTCCAGCAACAAATTCGTAACCGGATTGAAGTCATTCACATGCAGCTTTAGCTTTATGTTTATGACTGTTAAACTGTTGGAAAATAAGGTCTATTACGGACTTCAGCAGATTTTGTTGCATTCATTTTAACCTCTACTTTTACAAGCCTTCCATAACCTGCTGCGGAGAAGTATCTCCAATGTATGATGCGGTCACCGCCATACTTCTACGCTTTTCAGTGGGGATAGTCATATTGGTGGTGTGCAGTGTTTGGCTTATGACAAACATTATTTTTATTATTATTTTTTGTGTGGAGAGGTTGAATACATTTTATACATGTTGTTTGTAATAATTAAAAATATATTATAATGTTCTAACATAGGATTTTTAATAAAAGTGATAATTATAACTAGATGTAATTTGATAAGAACAAGTTTTAATTGCAAATTCTATAATGTCTATAATGTTCTAGAACTTCATTTTGTAGGATGAACTCACAGATGTTTTGGCCAGCACACAGAGTTCAAATGAAATAAATAAGATAAAATCACTGTCAAAAAGGAAAAAACAAGGACAAACCTACAGTAGGTAATATATGCTTCTCTGTCCTTATAAGAACTAAATATTTTCTTACGTACATCATGTGTACACTCTCTATAATTTCAAAAAACATGTAATGTTTCAGAGGAGCTGCAGTACGCTTTCCCTCTAAATTACATAGCATCATTAACTATTAAACTAAAACACACATCCTGTCGGCCGTTTATCAAAAGCAAATGTCAATTGCAAGTCAGTGAGCAGCACAAAGTGTACCATATAACTAACTGAAGGCTCAAATTGTTTTAGTAAGTGGCATTTACAGATTGTCATGACGATCACTGAAAGTTATACTTAAGGAATACTCAACGTATTTTAGCTATTCCGATTTCATATATTTTTTCCTTTTGTATACGGAAAAAAAATCACATTGTTGTTTTCTTTATTTTATCAATGTTTTACAACTATCTATATTTGCCATTCAATTTGCAAACCCACCAGGAGAAGGGTAAAGTTGACTGACCTTGGGCCCAATGTAAGCACATATTTAGTCACAACAGGATCACAACAGCAGGGCCGGAGAAACCTATAGACTTTATACAACTCAAGCTCTGAGCCAAGATTATCCATGATTTAAGTTTCTGCTATGTTAGGCTATGTTTAAATTTACAATATACAGTGCATTTGGAAAGTCTTCAGACCCTTTCACTTTTTTCAAATTATGTTATGTTTGATGCCTTGTGCTAAAATAAAAAAAAAATCCAAGTTTTCCCATTATTCTGCACTCAATACTCCATAATGACAAAGTGAAAATAGAATTTGACATTTTTGCAAATTGATTAGAAATTGAAAACTCAAATTTCGCACGTACATAAGTATTCAGACCCTTTTCTATGACACTTGAAATGTATCTCTCGGGGCCTCCCATTTCTCTAGATCATCTTTAAAATGTTTCTACACCTTGATTGGAGTCCACCTGTGGTAAATTAATTTAATTGAACATGAATTGGAATATATCCCTGTCAATATAAGGTCCCACAGCTGACAATGCATATCAGAGCAAAAACCAAGCCCTGAGGAGGAAAGAACTGCATGTAGAGCTCAGAGACAGGATTGTGTAGAGGCACAGATCTGGAGAAGTGTACAAAAAAATTATTACCGCACTGAAAGTTCTCAAGAGCACAGTGGCCTCCATAATTCTTAAATGAAAGAAGTTTGGAAAAACCAGGACTCTTCCTGGAGCTGGCCACCCCAACAAACAAAGTAAGTGGAGGAGAAGGGCCTTGGTAAGAGATGTGACCAAGAACTCAATTGTCACTCTGGCTGAGCTCCAAAGATCTTGTGTGCAGATGGTCAACCATCACTGCACTATTCCACCAATCTGGACTATATGACTGTTTTAAAAAAATGCACCTAAAGGACTCTCAGACTGTGAGAAACAAGATTCTGTGTCTGATGAAACCAAGATTTAACTTTTTGGCCTCAATTCTAAGCGTCATGTCTGGAAAAAGCCAGGCACTGCTCAGCACCTGCCCAATACCAGCATCATGCGGTGGGGGTGTTTTTCAGCGGTTGGGACAGGGAAACTGGTCAGGGTTGAGGGAAAAGATGAATGGAGCAAAGTACAGAGATATTCTTAATGAAAACCTGATCCAGAGTGCTCTGGACCTCAGACTGGGCCGAAGGTTCACCTTCCAACAAGACAATGACCCTAAGCACACAGCCAAGACAACACAGGAGTGGCTTAGGGACAACTCTGTGAATGTCCTTGAGTGGTCCAGCCAGAGCCCTGACTTTAACCCAATCGAACATCTCTGGAGAGACCTGAAAATGGCTGTCCACCGACGGTCCCCATCCAACCTGACAGAGCTTGAGAGAATCTGCAGAGAAGAATGGCAGAAAATCCTCAAATCCAAGTGAGCAAACCTTGTGGCATCATACCCAAGAAGAATATAGGCTATTATCGCTGCCAAAGGTGCTTCAACTAAATATTGAGTAAAGGGTCTGAATACTTGTCAATGCAATATTTTAGTTTATCCTTTTCAATAAATTAGCCAAGATTTCTAAAAGTCTGTTTTCACTTTTTATTTATTTTATCACAAGGCCTCAACACAACAAAATGTGAACAAATTTAAAGGGCCTGAAGACTTTCCGAATCCATTGTAATTTTCACTCATAACGGAAGCCACAACACTCTGCTGGATTCAACGTAGAACAGATACCACCAGTGCCAGAAAAACCCTATTGACTTACAATGGGGGTCTGTCTGATTCTGATTTATTTACTGTTATTTTGACAAGAAGAGCTATTCTTCCGGTCAAATTTGCCGCTGCAGTTCAGTTTCCTATATAATATTTTTGAAACAAAGCTGCCCCATGACCTTCAGAACAGTCACAATTCCATTTTATGCTGTCATCCACCCAAACAATCATGATATATAGATCTTCTTTTACTAGCAGAGACATAATCATCGAACATAGTGCAGCAATGTGATCTAGAGTGGAGCACTTACGGGTGCTACTAGAAGAAACACTGTGTCTGATGCGTGGGCTTATAGGACTGGGCTCATCTGTTGGCACAGCCCACTAGCAAGTAGATATACTATGGCCTGTGGTATCATGTCTCATTGCTGGGATACCTGGTGGTGAGTGATAGCACAGGAAGTTATTAATATTTTGCAAGCATGTGCTATATTCGAGGAAGGAGCCAAAACTATATCTTATTGCTAGGAGGTAGAAGTTAGAGACATATTAGGTGGTGATGCTAACTTTCACCCTCTTTATATTCACAATGAAAATGAGTGGACAGGGGACAAATATAGGGATCAATGTGTGATTGCTGCAGGTAAAAACAAAGGGACCGCAGTATTTGCTGGACATCACTGCACATGTTTTTTCTGCCTTAGGCTGGGTTCACACAGAGTTTTTTGCAGGTGGAAAATCTGCCTCAAAATTCTGTTTGAGCGCCGCGGGCAAAAAACGATGCAAAATACGCTTTCTCTGCCTCCCATTGATGTCAATGGGAGGTCAGAGGCGTAAACGTCCGAAGATAGGACATGTCCCTCCTTTTTCCTGTGAGACGGTTTTTCCGCTCGCGGGAATAAAATGCCTACGCCTCCCATTGAAATCAATGGGAGGCATTTTCGGCCGTTTTTTGGCAAGTTTTTTGACGCGGTTTCCGAGTCAAAAAACTCAGTGTGAACTCCCCCTTAGCGATGCATCTGCACAATGAGGCTGAGCTGCAACATCAAGTCAAGTCACATGTACGGATGACACACTGTTTCCGGAAAAACATTGCAGGAGCTGATGGAGTTCTGCGGCCCCTTCATTCTGTTGACCAGTGGGGTTCCTGAGGGTTCAGATACCAACCAATCCCAAATTGATGCCATATTCTAAGATTGGGGCATCAACGTGCATTCAGGGATCCTTAAATGAAGACGCCATTCATATTTTGTAGTGGGGGGACTTGATGATTTGTTTTCTGTGTTTTTTTTATTATTTTAGCTGTTGCATTTGTGAAAATGGGATTATATGAAAAACTTTTTCCCCCATTAATCAACATAAACCATTTTAGGAACATTTACTAAAACTGTTTCTTTAAAAAAGATCATTGCTGTGTGATAATGCCATGGACTTCACATGGCCAGTTTACATGGCCATAATAAGGCTACTTTAAAATTATGAAATCACCATCTGGACTGTCCAAGGTTCTACTAAACCAAACATATATTATAATAGCCCCACCTCCCAAAAATCAAATGGCAAAAGTGCTGCAAAGAGCAGTGTGTGAACCCGTGTCATGAAAGATTGTGGAAAGAAGGTATCCCAGACAGGCAACAACAACATTAATATTAACTGTAGGATACCTATGTTGCACCACTTCTAAAAACATATCACTACAACCACGCTAGATATGATCTAAGGTTAATACAATTACTGGGCATCAAACTGCCAAGAATAACAGCAAGATGTTTATTTGAATTCAGATACATCAGTAAACTGAAATAATTGCACATGGAGGCTGTAATGTATCCTATATTATGATAACCAGAAAATGAAGAAAAATGCGGTTTTCATAAGTAACCGCATACTATTGTTTCTTTAATCTATGTGAGAGAAAAATAAAATATAATTGGCTCCCGCTATGTTTTTCTTCTTCTTGTGGAAGAAAAAAAGAATTAGAAAAAAAGCAACTAGAAAGACTGCTGTGAAGGTCACCGAGTGATAGAACTTCCTCAGGGCAGTGAATAAATTAAATCCAGTGGAGAAAAAAAAATACTAAAATGTGATTTCCAGAGTGTAAAGCACAAAGTCTAAATGACAGTGATTGGCAGGCAAACTATATCCATGCAATATAGAAGACTGCACGTTCTCATTTACCTCAGTGTAGGCAGCGAGCGCCCATTAAACATCCGTCTGATGCCCAAATTAACCTTCTTGGCAAACTGAAAGAGGCACAAACTATCATAATCAACCTTTCATTATCACAGCAGCCTCTAGTTAAAGGGTCAGAATAATTGTGCCATCAGAGCACTGATTGTTTTCAATCAACAGAAGGCTCGAGTGACAGCTCAGTGATAGAGTAGTTTGATGAAACCGCACCAAGCCTAATCAGAGCAGATGAAAGGAAAGCATGATTGGTGCAAATGAACAGTCGTGCCTCTCTTTTTTCATTTACAATGTGAAATTACTCTTAAAATCATGACTCCTCCACGTCCTCCCTATATGAGGACCTCTAGAAAAATCTTTGACATATTATGGGTTTTGACACAACAGACTTATAAAAAGCCCAGGTGTAGTTATCTGCTGGAGATGTAGATGGATGTGTTGACTAATTTAAGCAAATTTGCTATATAAAAGTGCAAATTGAGTACGGATTTGCCATATGTAACCTAATGTCTTATTGTTGTTGCATTAACAGAACCGTTTGTCATTCCTTACACTGTATGGTAAGCTTAGGGGAGGGAAGCATAATGTAAATGATGGATTAAGCTAAGTAAAGTGACATGAGATAATAATCTAAATCTATGGCAATCAGTGGAGTTGTGCCAGACACAGGTTGTGTGTGAATGGGGTTTCCAGTGAAATAGGGATCAGGAGCTAAAAACATTCAGCAGGAATTAGCATGCCGAGAGATCACCGATGCTTGGAAACAGGAAGACATTGCTTACATTGTGTCGAAGGAAGACTCATTACAACAAATCAGCGGCTTGTTAGCAAACATATGAGCCCACTGGATTGCTTGTATGTACCATACTTTTATTTCGTTTGCAAAATAAGAAATATGCAACTAGAAACTTGTATCATTTTACAGCTTTGCTTCACCAAAAATGAATTTCCACTTAACCAGCAAGAAACATGTAAACAACTGTTTAATATATTTAAAGGGCTTGCCTCGTAATGGGCATATGGACGTCATAACACTCAGAAAACAGCAACTCTCATTCTGGCAGACCCGTCCCGTCCATGTGAATCATTGCATGTAAGGTCAACCAGAACTTCCCTAGCAATAATGGGGGTTTCTGAAAGTGGACGTGGGGTGATCAGCTGCACATGGGGTCTGCTTTAGTATAAAGGTTGTATGGAGCGACACTAGTAACCACTAGTTGTCATTCAGGAAATTCAATGATGGAAGCACTCAGAGCAGCACTCACTTCTCAGCTGAGTGCCAAGAACAACTGATGCCCCTCCATTGTGCCAATTCTATTTTGGATACATTCCTAGTTTTAAAACCAAGGCACTGAAGCGCCAATGAAACATAACTTTCCGGCATAGTGTAAAAAGACGTTTCCGCCACACGAGGCCTTTTTCAAGTCGTATTAGATCATAGCAAACAATAAACATGCTCGTATTTAAATATAAAATGGTTCCGGCAAGACCTTAATAACCTTTTTAAACTATGAGTAAATAATCTCCAATAAGTTCTATTGGATCCTTGTTTTCTACATTGAACAGCCTCCTTCACACAAACTATTTTTTTCAGCAGATTTTAATACTTGTCAAAATCGATGTGAATTTTAAGCATTTTTAATGGCATTTTTTAATTTGAACATAAATTTTTTTCTGGAGTTAATGTTGTCCTATATAAAAGCCTATAGGGAAAAGTGCCATACTCCGAGCAAACTGTGTTTTGAAAACAAAGCCACTGACACTAAAAATGACACAAAAACACCACAAACCAAAACACTTTGTATGTAGTATTTTCCATATCTCACTATAGACTTTAACCCCTTACTGACATTGACTGTAATAGTCGGTAGGGGCGGAGTATAGAGCGGGTTCATAGGCTGAGCCTGCTCCATACGCTGCGGCCGATATCGGTGAAAACTCTAATCCAGGACATTTAACCACTTAGAAGCCGCGTCCAATAGCGACCGCAGCATCTCAGTCATTAGAAAGGAGGAGCCCCCTCTGTCACTCTATTCACCAATCCACAAGGTGATCGCGGGATGCCAATGGTTGTCATGGCAGCCTCAGGGACTATTGAAGGCACCTAGGTTTGCCATCTTGGTGCTTCCATTAAGTCCTGAGGCAAGGCTTAATAGGAGCTGGTAAAATCACAATAGATTACTACACATAAGTATAGCAGTAAGCAGTATAGCAGTAAATTGTGCAAGAAATCCCACGATCGCTTAGGTCACCTAGTGAGACTAAACAAAATGTAAGAAGTCATTTCAAGTCTTTAGTAATATACAAAAAAAGTTAAAAAAAAAAACTTTTTCCCATTTTTCCCTAAAACAAAAAAAAACCTATAAACATTGTATCGCCACGTTTGTAAAGTCGTAAAACTAAATAAATAAAAAACACTAATTGCTGTTTTTTGCTCACCATAGCTCATCAAAATTTTTTCATAAAAACTGATCAAAAAGTAATATGTACCCCAGAATGGTTCAAATAAAAACTACTGGTTGCCCTGCAAGAAAAACAAAGCAAGCCCTCAGACCGCTCCATTGACTGAAAAAAATAAAAAAAGTTGTAGGTCTCAGAATATCATAACACATTACAATTTCTTTTTTTTTTTTACCACAAATAGTTTTTGTTTTGTAAAAGTAGTAAGTCATAAAAAAAAACCTATATAAATTTGGTATTACCGTGATCGTATTCACCCACAGAATAAAGTTAACAGGTCATTTTTACCGCACGTTAAACACCATAAAAACCAAACCGAAAAAAACGATATATTTTTTTCTATTCTACCCCTCAAAGATTTTTTAGATGTGTAAAATTCATGAATAAACTATCGAATATGCGTCGACAAAAATATTAATAAAAATAAAATACATCAATTAGAGAAAAATTATATTTTTAGAAAGCCCAAAATTCTTATAGGAGTTCCACACAATCTAATCCACTTGCACCTTTAGGGTATGTTCACACACTTAACAAAATACGGCTGAAAATATGGATCTGTTTTGAAGGGAAAACAGCTCCTGATTTTCAGCCATTTTTTAATCAAACTCGCGTTTTTTTGCAGCGTTTTTTACGGCTGTTTTTGGAGCCGTTTTTCTTTTGAATCAATTAAAAACGGCTCCAAAAACGGCTCAAGAAGTGACATGCACTTCTTTATACAAGGCGTTTTTTTACGCAGTTGTTTTTAAAAACGGCCGCGTAAAAAACGCCCCGTGGGAACAGAACGTCGTTTTTCCCATTGAAATGGGTAGATGTTTGGAGACGTTGAGCCCTCACATTTTTAGCCATTATTCGGGGCATTTACGGCCTGAAAAACGGCTGAAAATAGGTCATGTGAACATACCCTTAAAACCGTACCTAAACTTTATGGACAGTAACAATATGCTAGCAAACAATTCTAAAATCAGACATACGCACGAACACACATACCCACACACACACACACGCACGCACGCACGCACGCACGCACGCACGCACGCACGCACGCACGCACGCACACACACACACACACACACACACACACACACACATATAATATAGTTACTCTAGAGCTATGTGATTTATAGATGATAGAAATCCTACAGCAGGAAGTCACCTGCTGGAGCCCCCTCTTTCTAACCACACAACAATGGCAGCAGCACTGCCTGCCACTCCCTGGGGATCAACAGCCATCTACCCCTGTGAAATCCTGTGCTGCTACAACTTGCTCTATAGTGAGTGACGCTGCTGAATCCCCATTGGAGATATAGCAGTTTCTCCAACAACCAATGGCTCTGGAGAACTGCTTAAAGGGGTTGTATCCTTTACAAAACCTATTTTGAAATACCTTATATGGGAATTTAAAGTTAATAGAGGGGGTTCCAAATTCAGGACCCTCATCTAAGAGTCTGAGTGAAGAACGGCTACAAAGAGTGCCTCACTGTAATGGCAGGAAGGAGGTGAAGGGAAAGTGAGCCCTAATCTACCCACCGCCCTGTCCCTGCCTACTTGCAACGACCCGCCCTAGGCGACGAGGTACAACTGGGCGGCGGTCCCTACGCTGGCTAAGTGCACAGGAAGACAAACAGGGAACACGCAAGGGAAGGGGCAATAGCCACGGAACGCCACGGGGAAACGGGGCGGCGAACGAACAGTCAGGACCAGGACGAAGTGAGTACACCCGAGCGGGCACGGAGACAGAGGCAAGCCAGGGGCAAAGCAAAGCAGGTAAAGCAGAACTGCAGCAAGGCAGAAGCACGGCAGAAGCAGGCTGGAGCAAGCAGCAGTGGGGCCAGGAATCCAAAAGAATTACAAGCACTGAGGGAGAGCACAGGGCAGGTAATAAAGGGCAGGGGGCGGAGCTAACTCCGACAGACCAGGCCGCGATAGGCTCTCCCACTCCTGAGCCTGCCACCCTGGTTGGTGGGAGATGGTGTCAGTCGAACAGGTCTGGCCTCAGGTGTGGATTGATTAATCCCAGGAGTATAGCTAGATGAAGTACCTGGCAGATCCCTAACAGTACTCCCCCTTTTATGAGGGGCCACCGGACCCTTACTAAGGGGACCCGGTTTAGTGGGGAAGAGGAGGTGGAACCTCCTGATCAATACCCCAGCGTGAACATCACGGGCAGGTACCCAAGTCCTCTCCTCCGGCCCGTATCCTCTCCAATGGACCAGGTACTGGAGGGAGCCCTGGACCATCCTACTGTCCATAATCTTGGCCACCTCGAATTCCACCCCCTCAGGGGTGAGAACGGGAACAGGAGGTATCCTCGAGGGGGACCAGGACGGGGAGCAGCGTTTAAGGAGGGAGGCATGGAAGACGTCATGTATGCGAAAGGATGGGGGGAGCTCCAGACGGAAGGATACAGGGTTGAGGACTTCAATGTTCTTATAAGGTCCAATAAATCGGGGAGCAAACTTCCTGGACGGGACCTTAAGGCGCAAGTTCCTGGACGACAACCAGACCAAATCCCCGACGACAAACCGGGGGTTAGCAGAACGTCTACTATCCGCCTGAATCTTTTGTGCGCTCTGGGACGCCTCTAGGTTCTTCTGAACCTGGGCCCAGACAGTGCACAGTTCCCGATGAACCTCCTCTACCTCAGGATTATTGGAACAACCAGGGGAGACGGAGGAGAACCTTGGGTTAAACCCGAAATTACAGAAAAACGGGGAGACCCCTGACGAGTTACTGACCCGGTTATTCAGGGAAAATTCAGCAAGGGGAAGGAATGAGACCCAATCGAATTGACAGTCAGAGATGAAACACCTTAAATATTGTTCCAGGGATTGGTTGGTCCTTTCCGTTTGGCCATTAGTTTCGGAATGGAAGGCGGAGGAGAAGGACAGATCAATCTCCAACTTTTTACAAAAAGCTCTCCAAAATAAGGAAACAAATTGTACCCCTCTGTCAGAAACGATATTGACTGGGGCCCCATGGAGACGCAGGATGTGTTTCACAAACAAAGAAGCTAACGTCTTGGCGTTAGGTAGCTTCTTAAGGGGCATAAAGTGGCACATCTTGCTGAAGCAGTCGACTACCACCCACACCACCGACTTGCCCTGAGATGGAGGCAAATCGGTGATAAAATCCATGGAGATATGGGTCCAAGGTCTCTGGGGAATGGGCAAGGAACGTAGTAGGCCCGCAGGTCGGGACCTAGGGGTTTTGGACCTAGCGCAAACCTCACAAGCGGCGACGTAAGCCCTAACATCTTTAGGCAACCCAGGCCACCAATAGTTTCTGGTAATGAGGTGTTTGGTGCCCAAGATGCCAGGATGACCAGATAGAGCGGAGTCATGGTTTTCCCTGAGTACCCTCAGCCGGTATTGCAGGGGAACAAACAGTTTGTCCCCAGGGACGTTCCCGGGAGCTGCACCCTGATCAGCCGTGATATCAGAAGCTAAATCAGAATCCGTGGCAGAGACGATTATACCAGGGGGTAAAATACAAGCAGGATCCTTCTCGGAAGGAGGATTGGCCATGAAACTACGTGACAGAGCGTCAGCCTTAATATTCTTGGACCCAGCCCTATAGGTAACCAAGAAATTAAATCTGGTAAAGAATAGTGCCCACCGAGCTTGTCTAGGATTAAGCCTCCGGGCCGATTCTAGGAAAACCAGATTCTTGTGATCCGTAAGGACCGTTACCTGGTGTCTGGCCCCCTCCAGGAAGTGCCGCCACTCCTCAAAAGCCCATTTAATGGCTAGAAGTTCGCGGTTGCCAATATCATAGTTACTCTCCGTGGGCGAAAACTTCCTAGAGAAGTAAGCACAGGGGCGGAGATGGGTGAGGGAGCTGGTACCCTGGGACAAGACGGCCCCCACTCCCACCTCGGAAGCGTCAACCTCCACAATAAATGGCTCCTCTTGGTTGGGCTGAATCAGCACGGGGGCCGAGATAAAGCACTTCTTGAGAGTCTCAAAGGCCTGGACGGCCTCAGGGGGCCAATGGAGGACATCGGCACCCTTGCGGGTAAGGTCCGTAAGAGGCTTAGCGACGACCGAGAAGTTGGCAATAAATCTCCTGTAATAGTTGGCGAACCCTAAAAAACACTGTAACGCCTTAAGGGAGGCAGGTTGGACCCATTCCGCCACAGCTTGAACCTTGGCAGGGTCCATGCGGAATTCATGAGGAGTGAGGATTTGCCCTAAAAATGGTATCTCCTGTACCCCAAAGACACATTTTTCAGTCTTAGCAAACAGATTATTCTCCCGAAGGACCTGGAGCACCTTCCTAACATGCTCCACGTGGGAGGACCAGTCCTTGGAAAACACCAGTATGTCATCAAGGTACACAACAAGAAAATTACCCAGGTACTCTCTCAGGATTTCATTAATAAAATTCTGGAAGACAGCAGGGGCATTACACAACCCAAAGGGCATGACCAGGTATTCGAAATGACCCTCGGGTGTGTTGAACGCAGTTTTCCACTCATCCCCCTCTTTGATGCGGATAAGGTTATATGCCCCCCGTAGATCGAACTTAGAAAACCATTGGGCTCCCTGAACCTGATTAAAAAGATCCAGAATCAAAGGAAGTGGGTACTGGTTCCTTACGGTGACCTTATTCAGGTTACGATAATCAATGCACGGCCTAAGACCACCATCCTTCTTCCCCACGAAGAAGAAGCCAGCACCTACAGGAGAAGTCGAGGGGCGAATGAAACCCTTGGCCAGGCATTCTTGGATATACACCCTCATCGCTTCACGTTCAGGACATGAAAGATTAAATATCCTACCCTTAGGAAGCTTGGCACCAGGCACCAAATCGATAGCGCAATCGTAATCTCTATGGGGGGGCAACACCTCGGAGGCCTCCTTAGAAAACACATCGGCGAAGTCCTGAACAAACTCAGGAAGCGTGTTTACCTCCTCCCGGGGAGAAATAGAGTTAACAGAAAGACATGACATAAGACATTCATTACCCCATTTGGTGAGATCCCCAGTATTCCAATCAAATGTGGGATTATGCAACTGCAACCAGGGAAGGCCTAAAACCAGATCAGACGATAATCCCTGCATCACCAGTACAGAGCACTGCTCCAAATGCATGGAGCCAACCAGGAGTTCAAAAACAGGAGTATGCTGAGTAAAATAACCATTAGCAAGGGGGGTTGAGTCGATTCCTACTACAGGGATAGGATAAGGTAAATCAATACAAGGCATCTTTAGAGACATAGCAAATTCCACAGACATGATATTAGCAGATGAGCCAGAATCCACGAAAGCACTGCCCGTGGCAGACCGGCCAGCAAACGAGACCTGAAAGGGAAGCAAAATGTTATTGCGTTTCACATTAACGGGAAATACCTGTGCGCCCAAGTGACCTCCCCGATGATCACTTAGGCGTGGAAGTTTTCCGGCTTCTTATTCTTGCGCCTGGGACAGGTGTTCAGTAGATGCTTGTCGTCCCCACAGTAGAAGCAGAGACCATTCATTCTGCGAAACTCCCTACGTTGTCGAGGGGACATGGAGGCCCCGAGTTGCATAGGTACCTCCGAGTCCTCCGTGGAGGTACGAGGAGACGGGACCTCGGGGGGAATCGCAGAAAAGTCAGAGGGGAGCACACTAAAGCGTTCTAGCTGACGTTCCCTGAGACGTCGGTCAAGTCGTACTGCTAGGGCCATAACCTGGTCAAGGGAGTCAGGCGAGGGGTAGCTAACCAGCAGATCCTTCAGGGCGTCAGATAATCCTAACCTAAACTGGCACCTTAGGGCCGGATCGTTCCACTGAGAAGCTACGCACCACTTCCTAAAATCAGAACAGTATTCCTCAACCGGTCTCCTACCCTGACGTAAGGTCACCAGCTGACTCTCGGCTAAAGCAGTCCTGTCAGTCTCGTCGTAAATGAGTCCGAGGGCAGAGAAAAAACGATCAACAGAGGAAAGTTCAGGGGCGTCAGGAGCCAAGGAGAAGGCCCACTCTTGGGGCCCTTCCTGGAGTCGGGATATGATGATACCCACCCGCTGGTTCTCGGAACCTGAGGAGTGGGGCTTTAAGCGGAAATACAGTCTGCAACTCTCCCGGAAGGAGAGAAACGTCTTACGGTCCCCTGAAAACCGGTCAGGTAACTTGAGGTCGGGTTCTAGAGGTGAGGTGAGGGGTACTACTAAAGCAGCGTCACCCTGATTGACCCTTTGGGCCAGGGCCTGGACCTGTAGGGAGAGGCCCTGCATCTGCTGGGTCAGGGTCTCAAGGGGGTCCATGATAGCGTCAGCGTAGGAGAAATGGTAGACTAGGTAAGGGCTTGTAATTATGTAATGGCAGGAAGGAGGTGAAGGGAAAGTGAGCCCTAATCTACCCACCGCCCTGTCCCTGCCTACTTGCAACGACCCGCCCTAGGCGACGAGGTACAACTGGGCGGCGGTCCCTACGCTGGCTAAGTGCACAGGAAGACAAACAGGGAACACGCAAGGGAAGGGGCAATAGCCACGGAACGCCACGGGGAAACGGGGCGGCGAACGAACAATCAGGACCAGGACGAAGTGAGTACACCCGAGCGGGCACGGAGACAGAGGCAAGCCAGGGGCAAAGCAAAGCAGGTAAAGCAGAACTGCAGCAAGGCAGAAGCACGGCAGAAGCAGGCTGGAGCAAGCAGCAGTGGGGCCAGGAATCCAAAAGAATTACAAGCACTGAGGGAGAGCACAGGGCAGGTAATAAAGGGCAGGGGGCGGAGCTAACTCCGACAGACCAGGCCGCGATAGGCTCTCCCACTCCTGAGCCTGCCACCCTGGTTGGTGGGAGATGGTGTCAGTCGAACAGGTCTGGCCTCAGGTGTGGATTGATTAATCCCAGGAGTATAGCTAGATGAAGTACCTGGCAGATCCCTAACACTCACTCTGGAGGACCCTGCACAGCCCATTGATTTCAAAGAGTGTAATGCTTTATATCGCCTATGGTGGCGCTGCAAGAAAATTTAATATTTGTGGTTAGGTTTCCTGGCTCATTACAGCTGATCGCATGATCAGCTTCTCATTGGGGACCTTTCCAACAAAAACAGGATTGTCTACAGTGGACAACCCCTTGAATAAATAATTACAATGAGAATCTACATTTTATATCGCTTCCCTGTAATATAAAGCATCATAAATTTTACAACCCTGCACTGCTGCGAATATGACATTTTCAGATTTGTAAATATCCTTTAAGGTAAAACTACCAGGAATGTGGTCTTTTAGAAGACAGGTTAACAGAGGCTTAACACATAAAGACACCATACTTATTTAAGTCTGAGTCTTACCGTTACATTCGTGCTGCAGGAGGCCGTACCCATGGCCCTAACCAGGCAAACTGCAATATCCTGACTACCAGGCTCTGATTGCAAAACTCCATTCCCAACATACTTTAGCAGCGCAAGGCTGGCAGGATACAAGAACACACTGCGGGTGCTGATTAAGAAAATGTCAGGCTCAGTAATATCAATCCCATGAACATTCATACATCTGCTCCTTTTCTATTCTTCGCACTCATGCCCTAGCTTATTTTGATTTTTGGAAAACTCTGCTCAGCATACTTCTCATAAAGAACACCTGTAGGCTTGACAACTGTCATATTTTAAAGATGTACAAATAAAGGTCAGGTACATATATGAACTGGAGTTACAGGCATTAAAATGTGGTTCTAGCAGCAGGTTTCACATTACTTTAGCTCAACGGAAATTTCATTTGCAAAAAAACCTGAGAACACGTTGTTTTTATAAATGTGATGAAGCACAAGAATAGATGCTTATCTAGAGAATATATGCCCTTGAAAATGTACTTTACTGCTTTTACATGTAAGGCCTAGGATACCGGACAGCTACTTTACAAGTATCTCGTAATAATTTTTAAGTTGTATCAATGTCACATGACAGATTCACCCAAAGGAATGCACAATCTGTGCAATTCAATGTAACTGCTAAACTAAGTCATGTAACAGTTAGACATCAAAGTCACGCTCTAATTTGACATTAATACAGGACAGTAGAACTGTATCAAATGCTGTGATGTATTTCAAGTTTATAAAAGCTTTTCTCACACAAGACTGTTTGACAAAGGCTCATATAAAGCCAAAATGTGGATTCATGGCCAGGTCGAAGTTGGTGAAAGCCCGGCGGGCGGCGTGTTAGCCCATCTGAAGCTTTGGCATCATCATGACAACGAAATGCCATGAAACTCTTCTACTTGTGCTGTGCGACTCTTGCCACAGGATCAGGACCCGGTACGGCGTGTGACGTCACTCGTCCTGGACCCTAAATAGGAACCGCTCCAGTGTTGTAGTTCTTTGTTACCAGCCCTGGTGGAGCGTTTCTATAGATTTTCCTGTTGATCCATGTGATTTAATTTGTTTGACCTAGCTTTCGTCTTGACTCCAATTAATAGGACTTAAACCGACTTATCTGTGTATCGACCTCTTGCCTGCATGGTTCTACACAAGTCTGTTACTGCTACGTTATTCAACTCTGCGTCACCGTCCTCGAGACATCATCCAAGTTCCGACTTAGCTATCCGGAGACCGGCATCCAGGTACGCTCTTGGTCTAGTAGTTTAACCCCTTCCCTCCTCAGCCATTTTTCTTATTTGACTTTTGTTTTTTCCTCCTCACCCTCCAAAAGCTATAATTTTTTTATTTTTCCATCTATATAGCCATATGAGGTCTTTTTTTTTTGTGGGACAAGTTGTAGTTTTTCATGGCACCATTTATTGTACTGCATAATGCACTGGGAAGCTGAAATAAAATTATTTATGGGGTGAAATGGGCAAAAAACAGCGATTACGCCATTTTTTTGGGGGTTTTGTTTTTACGGCATCCATCAGGCGGTAAAAACGACATATTCACCTTATTCTACAGGTTGATATGATTACGGCGATACCAAAATTATATGTCTTGTTTTATGTTTTACCACTTTTAAAAAAATAAACCTATTTGCTAAGTTAAAAAAATGTTTTGTGTCGCCGTATTCTGAGAGCCATAACTTTTTCATTTTTTCCATCAATTTAGCTATGTGAGGGCTTACATTTTGTAGGGTGAGCTGTAGTTTTCACAGATGCCATTTTGGGGTTTATGCGACTTTTTGATTACTTTTTATTTAGTGCTAAGGTGACCAAAAAACAGCAATTTGCATGTTTTATATATATATTTTATTTTAGGGCATTCATCCAGCGGCTTAAACAAGGCTATATTGTGATAGTTCGGACTTTTAAGGATGCGGCGATACCAGTTATGTTATATATATGTTTTATTTTTTTTTAACATTGATTTAGGGGAAAAAATTGAAAAGGTTTTTTTTTAAAACTTTTAATACTTTTTTTATTAGTCCCCCTAGGGGACTTGAAGCAGCGATCGTTGGATCGCTTGCATGATATACTGCAATACTAATGTATTGCAGTATATCGTGATTCTGACAGTCTCCTATGAAGCCCTGCCGGAGGCAGAGCTTCAAAGAAGTGCAAAGATGGCAGACCTGGGGGCTTTCATTAGGCCCCCAGGCTGCTATAATAACCATTGTTAACAGCCGATCATGCCGCAGGGGGTGCACGAAGGCTTGTTTCAGGGGGCGCCCCCTGATTCTAACACTTTAAATGCGTGGTCGCGATTGACCGCAGCATTTAAGGTGTTAAACGGGCAGAATCAAAGTGATCTTTGATTCCGCCCGTTGCAGTGAGGTGTCGGCAGAGTAACACAGCCGTCACCCGCTGGCCACAGCCCGTGAGCTCGCTCTATACTTCCCGTACATACCTAACCCTTATCACGTACAGTTATGTGATATTAAGTTAAGGGGTTATTAAGGAGCATTAGAGTATAAACAAGCCAGGAAAAAGCAACGTAGTATGGAGGCACGTGAAGTTGCAAGGGGGCTCGCTGGACTCACTTAGCAAGTAGCTGGAATGGGCGCTATGCTTAAAGAAATGGAAGACAAATATGTCTGCACGTGTAATATCAGCTATGTCAGGTTCCAGGGCCTGTGGAGGACTATACTTTGGAATTGTGGAGGAATATTGTCGATACA
Source organism: Rhinoderma darwinii (assembly GCF_050947455.1). NCBI lineage: Eukaryota > Metazoa > Chordata > Amphibia > Anura > Rhinodermatidae > Rhinoderma > Rhinoderma darwinii. The sequence continues at coordinate 216,850,056 of NC_134690.1, read as the reverse complement.
CAATAGAACAACACAGCACTCAAGGGGTGGAGTGTGCCGCTATCTACAAGGGGGAAGCGGGCTGTGTGTGGCACTATCTACAATGGGGGTTGTGCGGCGCTATTTACAAGGGGGGCTGTGTGTGGCACTATTTACAAGGGGAGCTGTGTGGCGCTATTTACAAGTGTGGCTGTGTGGTGCTATTTACAAGGGGGGCTGTGTGTGGCACTATCTACAAGGAGGGCTGTGCTTTTGCGCTATCTACTAGTGGGGACTGTGTATGGCGCTATCTACAAGGGGGGATGTGTGTGGCACTATCTACATGGGGGGCTGTGTGGCGCTATCTACAACAGGGGGGCTGTGTGGCGTTAACTACAAGGGGGGCTGTGTGTGGCGCTATCTACAGGGGGCTGTGTGTGGCCTCTAATTTCTTTTCTTTTAATTTATTTTTATGTTAACTCCCTTATATAACTATATAGCTTGTAAAATCTAGAAATGCTTTTATGCTCGAGTTACATTAAAAAAATTGTGAATTTTTTTTTACACCTCATTGATTGGTAGAGAAAGCAAACATGGCGAGGGGGAAGGAGATGTCGGGAAATAAGTTGGGGGGGCGCCAATTGGAATCTTTGCCCCGGGTGCAGGAGAACCTAGCTACGCCTCTGCCCTCCTCCACAGTATAATGCCCCTTTTAGCACCCCCCACACAATATAATGTCCCCCAAGTGGCCCCACAAAGTATAAATAATGCCTTGGAGTCCCAGGGAGCAATCGGTGGTTTGTTTTCACTCACTTATAGGACCACAAAAATGCCAGAAAAAAGCATGTAGAAAATTATATTAAATGAAATGCGCCACCAAAACACCACTAAATAAAAAAAAAAAAAATACGCTGTTACATTTTACAAAATGCTGGTGTTTTTCCATGCATTTTTTCATGCAGTTTAAAATGTCAGAAAAAGGCCTCAAGCATATTTTAATATTAATAGTACAATCTCTAGACTCTGTAACTGCCCTGACAATAAACAGATTATTTTAATTAGTAACCGAGAGGGGAAAAGGAGAGATGCAAATTATTAGGTTTAGTATGAAACAAACTCAAAATCATGCTGACTGTTTATCATGAATCACCAACCTTACCGTTTAGACACTGCATGTTTTGTGTTGATATCCTTGCAATTTTCATTTAACATATATAGAATGGAGATTTGTCAATGTCAATGACTACTTTATTTTACTGAAAGTAGTCAGTAATGAACAATCCAGCAATTTAATGAGATTCTGTAGCTCTGTCTCCAGCCTGCCCATCATGTACTGCTTTTATAAAACACCCTGACACTAATCCTCAGTTCTCCCCAATCTTCACTTCAGTTGCATATTAGATTCATCCATGGTATATTGCATTACTAGTATAACCTTTGCAAAAATGATGAACTTGGCTACACTTCTGGCAATATAACAGGGCTAAATTTGATTCTTTTCTATTGGGTTTTCTGAGGGAGAATTACTTATTTACTAAGAGAAAGCAAAATAGATCTTTATTGCTTTCTGAGCGATCTTATAAAGTGGTTGATATTTATGGTCATACTTAATTTATTTCCAATGGCCATTAATAAAAAGTATACCCTCTAGCAATAAAGTAGTTCTAAAGGCTATGCATAATAGTATTAGTAACCTTCAAAGAGAAAGCAATGATAACTAATAAGCGGACACTGTAAAAAAATCTGTCACTCAAAAAGATAAAAAATAAAAATATATATGTATATACATACACACACACACACACACAATTGAAGTCATAAGTTTGCATAAACCTTAGGCCTAGTTCCCATCACGTTCTAGCCCTACGTTAAAGGGTTATTCCCAAGTTGACGCTAAACATTTTTTTATTATTTTACATATTAATAAATAATAATTTTCCACTTATAATATTTATTGTAATGAAAATATTGTTTTTTATATCATCAATTTCAATGTTAGTCTTTCTTCTATTTTTTACTAAATGCGTGTGTGTATATCTCTCGTCACCAGCAAGTGGCGCTGTAATAAATTTACTACGCTACATGGTGTATCTGCGCGCTCCGGATACCACTGTATCAGCCATAGCGCCTGCTATGTGGCCCGCAGCATGAGGGGGTCCGTGCCGTCCACGGGCACAGGCCCCCTCGATGCACGGTGGCCCAGCTATCAGCCACTATGGCGTCCTTAGGACGCAGATACTATTGAACACTATGGCAAAAAAGGGACCAATCTCCCTGCTCTAGCATTTACTAGGCTACTGTCAATGCAGAAGTAGGTTATGTGCGCTCATGCTTCAGAAAAGGAAAAAAGGGAGAAGTGCCCAGGCGCGACAAAAAGAAGAAAACGGCGGTGGTGGTCGTTTCCATAGAAATGACCAGAACAACTAAATAAATGAGATGCGCTTCAGAGAAGGGCATAACTTCTAAATGTTGCACTACAGAAAACAGAAGGTATTTCGAACATTTTGTATTTTTACATTATTAGGGCTTGGAACATGGAACTTTATCCTGGGAATAACCCTTTAAAGAGGCTCTGTCACCAGATTTTGCAACCCCTATCTGCTACAGTAACGTTTTTATTTTTAAAAAACGAGCATTTTTGGCCAAGTTATGACCATTTTTGTATTTATGCAAATGAGGCTTGCAAAAGTCCAAGTGGGCGTGTTTAAAGTAAAAGTCCAAGTGGGCGTGTATTATGTGCGTACATCGGGGCGTTTTTACTACTTTTACTAGCTGGGCGTTCTGACGAGAAGTATCATCCACTTCTCTTCAGAACGCCCAGCTTCTGGCAGTGCAGACACACAGTGTGTTCTCGAGAGATCACGCTGTGACGTCACTCACTTCCTGCCCCAGGTCCTGCATCGTGTCGGACGAGCGAGGACACATCGGCACCAGAGGCTACAGTTGATTCTGCAGCAGCATCAGCGTTTGCAGGTAAGTAGCTACATCGACTTACCTGCAAACGCCGATGCTGCTGCAGAATCAACTGTAGCCTCTGGTGCCGATGTGTCCTCGCTCGTCCGACACGATGCAGGACCTGTGAGTGACGACACAGCGTGATCTCTCGAGAACACGGCTGTGTCTGCACTGCCAGAAGCTGGGCATTCTGAAGAGAAGTGGATGATACTTCTCGTCAGAACGCCCAGCTAGTAAAAGTAGTAAAAACGCCCCGATGTACGCACATAATACACGCCCACTTGGACTTTTACTTTAAACACGCCCACTTGGACTTTTGCAAGCCTCATTTGCATAAATACAAAAATGGTCATAACTTGGCCAAAAATGCTCGTTTTAAAAAAATAAAAACGTTACTGTAATCTACATTGCAGCGCCTATCTGCTGCAATAGCAGATAGGGGTTGCAAAATCTGGTGACAGAGCCTCTTTAAGCATGGGATAGCTCCCAACGTACATGCTCAACGTGTTCATAGTGCTCCATTAACCAAGAGTGTCCTTTTGGCCTCTGTCGGGCTGGTATACATCAGTATACCCTTTTATAAAGAATGGAATAGCGCAGTAGACTATGCCATTCCATACTGAGAGATCCTGTAAAAGAAAAAAATTGTATACAGTGCGGTACACTGAGAATGTGATGAAATAAATAAAAGCTGAAACAAATTAGTGTCTATAGTATTATTCTGACATTTCCAATTCTTGAAAAATAGTAGAGATCCTAACTGATCTAAGAGAGGAAATGTGTACTAGTATTAAATGTCTGGAATTGTGAAAAATATTTTTAAAGGCTATGTACACCTCTGAAATAGTTTCTTTTTTTTTCTTCTTTTTTTTAATGTCTATCACTGTGATTGGTGAAATTGTGAAAAATTTAGAAAGATATTGCAACTAAAAATATTGTCCAACTTCAAAATACTTTTTATTAAAAATAATTTAAACTTTTTGAGATACAGCTGCTTTGTATTCTGTATACAGAGCAGCTGTATCATGAGCTAAGACCTAAATCCGTCAGGTCCGCGCTACTGATGGGTTCAGTGAAAGAGGGCCCTGCGTATCTCTGACACGCAGGATCAACCTGTATTCGATAACATCTGAGTTGAAGGAGAGTGTTCTGCACTTGGGTAGATGTTGTGAAGGGGTTTTTCTTTACCATGGAAAGGATTCTGCGATCATCCACCACTGTTGTCTTCTGTGGACGTCCAGGGCTTTTGGAGTCCACGAGATCACCAGTGCGCTCTTTTTTTTCAAGAATGTTCCATACTGTTGATTTGGCCACTCCTAACATTTGTGCCCTCTCTCTCTGATGGATTTCTTCATTTTCAGCCTAATGATTGTCTGTTTCACTTGCATTTAGAGCTCCTTTGACCTCTATGTTGTGGGATCACAGCAACAGCTTCCAAATGTCACACCTGGAATCAACACCAGACCTTTTACCTGCTCAATTGATGATGGATTAACGAGGGAATAGCACATTAACCCCTTCAGGACTGAGTCTGTTTTGGCCTTCAGGACGAAGCCGATTTTTCAAATCTGTAATGTGTCAGTTTATGTGGTAATAACTTCGGAATGCTTTTACCTATCCGAGTGATTCAGAGAATTTTTTCTCATGACATATTGTACTTTATGTTAGTGAAAAAATGTGGTCAATAAATTCAATATTGGGGCGTGGCTTGGACATGGCGCTGACCAGACGTGCTGCTTGAGAGCTCCGTTCCTGCACTTCCCTAACCCGCTCATAAGCATACTAAAAAGACACACTTGAACCTACCTAATGGTCAGGAAATCTAAGGCAACCACGGGGACTCCATACTGTACGAGGCAGATGTCTTCAGCCGGCTCCATTCAAAGATTCCTCACCGACGCTGCTGCCGGGCCGTCTCCCAAGATGGCGCCGCTGGAGGGGAGACGAACTGGAACAGGATTCCCGCTTGCAGAGGAGTCTTCTTCGGGGGTTGCCGCTGCAGCATCAGGTACCGACAGTACCCCCTCTTCGGTCTCTGGCTCCCTGGGTCCGTTTCCTTCCCTGCATGCGGGGGTGGAGATGGGTCCTTCTGGAACTGTCATGGCGCTTCCCGCTCCATCCTGCTCGCCATGTGGTGTTAGTCATGGCACCCGGGTCTCTCCTTCCTCATCCTCTGGCATGCTGGGGTCTGCATCGATGCCTGCTTCTCCTCGGGATTTGGATCTACATTCCTCTCCCCACAGTGTCAGCTCTGCTAGCATGGGAGATGATTTACAGGGCCTGAGACAACAGCTCGCCACATTGCCCACTAAACAGGACATGGAGCGTTATGTGAATCGTCTTGAGATGACCTATAAATCTGAAATACAGGCTCTTACGACTAATGTCTCTCAATTGTCCGATCAAGTTCAACGCATTGAAGGCGACGTTTCCACTGTCACACAGCAGCAAGTCTCTCATGCAGAACGGCTGGATCATCACTCCCAGCAGATTCATGCTCTATTTAACCTGGCTGAAGATCATGAGAATCGGAATCGCCGTAACAATATTCGGCTCCGGGTTATTCCTGAGGATATATCTTCGGGGCAACTCATACCTGTTTTACAGTCCTTGTTTAACTCCCTGCTGGAGCGTCCTGCTGATGATCCATTGGAGCTGGATAGGGCTCACGGGACTCTTGGCCCTCGTAACCCAGATCCTGATAGGCCTAGAGATGTGCTATGCCGTGTCCATTTTTTCTCTCTAAAAGAGCAGATCATGAGGAAGGCCCGATATAAAGGAGAAGTCTTATTACAAGGGGTCAAGATCCAGTTGTTATCCGATTTGTCCAAGATGACCCTGGACAAACGCCGAGTGCTTCGTTCTTTACTGGATGTGCTGAGAGAGCATGAGATCTCCTATTCCTGGGGTCACCCCTTCCAGCTACAGGTTCGCAGGGACGGGACATTGCTGAGTGTTCAAGACCCAGGAGATGTCCCGGACTTCTGTGCTGCCCTCCAGGTACCGAGAGTTTCCTTGCATGATTGGCCGTATGTCCCTCTACCACCACAGCGTCCAAGGCCACGCCGGCGTGGTCGTTCTCCCGCTTCTCCTATGGGTCGTCCTGGTGGGCGACGTGCTGATCCTCTGTGATTTCGTCTGGATGTTTTTTTTTTGTAGGCCAGCAGTCGGCTTAGGCCTGTTAAGTTCAATTGTTACTGCTTATATCTTGGGAGGCGACAGTCTGATGTGTTTCATGTAATACTCCGTTATACTGGTTCTTTCGCTCTGGGCAGGGGCTGCAGGTGATCAGATAGGCCATTTGCCCGTGATTACTTAATGTTCCTCAGCTGCCAGTCCTACTGCACTATGTATGTTATGTGATTATCTACGTTTTTACTAATTACATGCCTGTATACTCGTGCGGTAACTGTGTAAATTTCCGGGAATGTATTGTTATGCTGGCTTCTCTGTTCGATCCTGACCTAATATCGGCCATTACTTCATTTTCTCGTGATATTGAGCTAATAGCCTTGATTCTCTTTCGATTTATGTTTTGGTTCTAAGATGTGTGATATTTGCACTGGGTTGGGGGGTGCGGGGCGCTGGCTAGACCTTGTCCTGACACTTCTCCTCTTAGGGACTCACTGGTTATATCCGGTGTATATTGGATTGTTTCTCCTTGAGTAGCTCAAGGAGTGGGTGATTATTTCACCTGTCTGTTTGTCTTTGTTGTCGTGTCTCCCTTCCTTGTTTGTCCTGTTACTGTTCGTCTCGCCTCTGCTTAGTGCATTGCTCTACGAGTTACTTCAGTGAGAGGTGGCGATGGCACAATTGAAGGTTTGTACCTTTAATTCTAGGGGGCTTAATGTCCCAGAAAAACGCTCACAAATTTTATATAACATGCATAAAGAGCGGGTACATATTTTGTTCCTACAAGAGACCCACTTTCAGGCGGGCCATACGCCACAGTTCACGAATCGATATTTTCCGGCCTGGTTCCACAGTACCAACCCGGAATCCAAGTCCAAGGGTGCCAGTATATGTATTCATAAGTCACTCTCTCATAAAATTCTTGATGTTCTGGTTGAAACGGATGGTCGATATGTTTTTCTCAAGCTATTCATACGTAATAAGATCATTACTCTGGCTAATATGTACCTCCCCAATAAGGACCAGGCACGAGTGGGCCGATTGTATTTAAGGAAATTGGAGGAGTTCACTGAGGGCGTTTTAATTGTTGGAGGTGATTTTAATCTGACTTTCGATTCCAGACTTGACACCTCCTCGGGCAGGTCTGTTGTCCCTAAGTCGCATTTGGGGGCACTGAAAACTGTGATGCATTCCATGCAGTTGATTGACGTGTGGAGGATTCTACACCCTCAGGTAAGAGAATACACTTATTTCTCCCCACTGCATAACATGTACAGTAGGATAGACGCTTTTTTGATTAGCCACCACTTGCTTACCTGGCATCCTACCTCTGACGTGGGCCCTATGGTTTGGTCGGATCATGCCCCTGTGTTTCTGAATCTCACATTTCCTAACTCGTTGCCTAATTTCCAATTCTGGAAACGTAATGACAATTTGTTATGGGATGCAGTATGCATGGCGGCCATTAAAGATTCACTTACCGGTTTCTTTGAGGTTCAAGAACATGAAGCTACTCCCTTGCCACTCCAGTGGGAGGCACTGAAGTGTGTCATTCGAGGGGTACTAATACAAAATGGGGCACGATTGAAGCGCGAAAAGGGGTTTGCTATTGCACGTCTCTTGATTCAGATACGGGATCTGGAATCCTGTCATAAACAGGTCTCATCCTCACAGATTTTTGCGGAGCTCACTACAGCGAGAGAAGCCTTGCATTCTTTGATAGACCAGTCACACGCTCGGTTCAGGGATCGGATGCGTAAGCACTCCTACGAACATGCGGATAAATGCGGTAGGTCTCTGACACGGATGCTGCATCCCCGCACACAAGCGTCATATATCCCTAAAGTTTCATCTCCCTCGGGCGGTGAGGTTCATGACCCGGTTGGTATTACTGACTGCTTTAAACACTATTATTCGGCGCTATACAATATTAAAGGCCAATTTCATGATATGCAGGCGGAGGCGTTACGGGATAAAATCGACCGTTATGTTCATGATACTGCGTTGCCGACCTTGGAGGAGGGGGTGGCTTTGGAGCTTGAGGAGGATTTTTTGGAAGCCGAAGTGGAGCGTGCTATTGGAGAGTCACCCTTGGGCAAGAGCCCGGGGCCCGATGGGTTTAATAATAAATTTTATAAGGCATTTAAAGATCAATTGGCTCCTTTTCTGACGAAAGTTTTTAATTCGGTGTCCTCCTCGTGTCCCTTTGTGCCTCAATCCCTCGAGGCTCATATAACTCTCCTACCAAAACCAGGCAAGGATCCAACGGTGTGCGCAAACTTCAAGCCCATATCGCTAATCAATGTAGATGTGAAGCTTTTCGCAAAGTTGCTTGCCTCTCGCTTATCACCATTACTGCCTGGCTTGATCGTGGATGATCAGGTGGGGTTTGTGTGTGGTCGGGAAGCGCGGGATAACACAAACAAAACTCTCCTTTTGACGTCATACTGCCAAACCCGTAAGATACCGATGTGCTTACTCTCGATAGATGCCGAAAAGGCTTTTGATAGAGTGCACTGGGTGTTCCTCCGCAGTGTCCTGATGCAGGTTGGCCTTGGCACCACCACGGTGGATAGGATAATGGCCTTGTACCATAGGCCTACTGCTCGAGTTCGTGTCAACGGACTATTATCTGATCCTCTGTCTATTGCTAATGGCACGAGACAGGGGTGCCCACTTTCGCCTCTTTTGTATGTTCTGGTCATGGAACACCTGGCCGTGGCACTGCGGAACAACCCTAATATTAATGGTATACGCGTTGGCTCACAGCATCATAAATTGGCGTTATACGCAGATGACCTCCTGGTATACATTACAACTCCCATGATTTCTTTGCCATCTTTGACGGAGGAGTTTGAGTGCTTTGGTCATTTAAGTAACTTTAAAGTCAATTACTCTAAATCGGAGGCCTTGAATATCTCTTTGGATCACCCTCTAGCTGCCCATCTCGCTCTGGTTTTTGCGTTCAGGTGGCAACCTACATCTTTAAAATACCTAGGGGTACATGTCCCCACACAACAGTCGGATTTGTATGCTCTGAATTATACGCCCATTCTACAGCGTACCATGAGGGACTTGGCGGAATACGGAGGGAACCGCATGTCGTGGTTTGGGCGTATCAATGCGGTTAAAATGGATATCTTGCCCAAATTTCTATATATCTTCCAGACCGTCCCTATTGCTGTACCATCCAGTTTTTTCCAGGTTTTACATAGGGCCATAACCAAGTTTGTGTGGGGCTCCTCTAAGCCTCGTATCCGGTTTGCTGTCCTTAGCCGGCCAAAAATAGACGGGGGCGCGGGTCTCCCAGACTTTAAACGATACCATCAAGCAGCGATAATTATGAGAGTAGTGGATTGGTTCCGTTTGGAAACAGGTAAGCAATGGGTGCGCATTGAAAAGGCTATGTCTCCTTTTGCATTGTCCTCTCTGCTGTGGCTATCAGTCCTTCAGAGACAAACTCTCTCTCTACCTTTCCTCACACGTCAGTTTCTCATGGTATGGGAACGGATCCTGGGTACTACGGGCCTTGTCCATCGCCCGGGTCCCTTGACTCCTCTATTTGATAATCCTTCTTTCCCTCCGGCGGAGGGTGTTGATACATTCCTCTGTTGGGAGAGAGGAAATGGTGGATGTTTGTCTGAGACCCTTACTCCAGACGGTGCCATATTGCCAATGACTGATGTATCTGCTGCCTGCCCGGGGAGGCGGTCAACTTGGTGGTCCTATTTGCAGTTGCGGTCCTATCTCTCCTCCATGGGTGACTGTCTGGTATTACTACAGGATAAGACTCCTCTGGAACTCTACTTGTCCTTGCCCACAGCCCCTTCTCATGTGTTGTCCCACCTACATGGGATCCTCCTGCCAAAATTTTCTTTTTCTCAATTATCCTTCACTGCCGCATGGGACAAGGAAATGGGGGTTAGACACTCTGAAGAGGAGTGGGGCACCGCCTTCTTTCTAGCCCATAAGTTACCGATGTCTTGTTTTGCCCAGGAAAAGAATTACAAAATACTTACCAGGTGGTACCGTTGTTCGACCATGTTACATAGGCTATACCCTGATGTGTCTGCTGATTGTTGGAGGTGTGGGGGGGGCTCCTGGAACTATGTTGCATATTTGGTGGGACTGTCCCATGCTACGTCCCTTTTGAGGAAAGATTTTTGATCTAGGCAACAAGCTTTTCCATACTGAGGTTCCAACCTCGGCTTCCATAGGCTTGCTTTCTATGGTTCCTGGATCACTCCCACACCTCAAAAAGGGGATCTTTTGACATTTCTTGACCGCAGCGAGAACGGTGATACCTCGTCACTGGAAGTCGCATACTGTACCGTCTTTGGCGGAATGGGTAACGGAGGTGAACGAGATTATGAGGATGGAGGAGTTGCTGTCCGCTGATAGGGACAAATGAGGGCTCTTCGTCCAAACTTGGATGGTGTGGTCTGGATTCCGGGATGGTGCTGATTTGCCTCTCTGGCTGGATGGAATATTCTGAACAAATTATATTACCTACCGGAGGCGCTTTGTCTGTATGTATTTTCCCTTTGTTGTCTGGTGTTATGTGTTGTGTGTCCATATATTCAAAAGTGCTCTTATATGTGTCACTTTTCACTTTACTGGGGGGGCGGTCTCCCTGACTATTGCACTGATTTGACGCGAACATGGTACAGTTATTGCCGTTATATCTCTCTTATCACTCAATTCTGATAGGTGGGAGGCTACCTTTTACTGTTGTTCTTATACATGTATATATATGCATACTGTTGTTACACTATGATACTTCATTTAAATGTATTGCACTGCGTGCAAATTTCTTTTTTTTGCACAAACCGTGAAATGTTTCTGTATTGTTATATTTTCAAAATAAAAACCTTTGATAATGAAAATAAATAAATAAATAAATAAATTCAATATTTATTTGTAAAAAACACCAAGATTTAGAGAAAATTTGCAAAACTTAGCATTTGTCCAAATTTAAATGTATCTGCTTGCAAAACAGATAGTAATACCACGCAAAATAGTTACTAGTTTACATTTCCCATATGTCTACTTTATGTTTGCATCATTTTTTGAACATTCTTTTATATTTCTAGAACGTTACAAGGCTTAGAACTTTAGCAGCAATTTCTCATATGCCTCTGTGCTCTGAAAGCTTGCATATAGAACTTTTATGGTTAGCCAATAAAGGTATCATATCTATTATACTTTTGTCTTTTTTGACACAAAAGTATTTAACATTTCATATTGTCTCTGGCTAACACGGTACTACACTATTTTTTACTGTGCTTCATATTTTCAAGAAAATTTCAAAAGGCTATTTTTTCAGGCACCTGTTCAGTTCTGAAGTGGCTTTGAAGGTCTTATATATTAGAAATTCCCCATAAATCACCCCATTTTGAAAACTGCACCCCTCAAAGTATTCAAAACAGCATTCAGAAAGTGTTTTAACCGATTAGGCGTTTCGCAGGAATTAAAGCAAAGTAGAGGTGAAATTTACAAATTTCATTTTTTTTGCCAAAATTCATTTGTAATATATTTTTTTCTATACCACAGAAGATTTTACCTGAGAAATGCAACTCAATATTCATTGCCCAGATTCTGCAGTTTTTAGAAATATCCCACATGTGGCCGTAGTGCACTAATGGACTGAATTCACAGCGAGATCTCGCTGTGCTGTAAATCACAGAGACGTTACAGAAGTGGTCAGGATTCTGAATAGACATCACGTCCTGGCTGGAGGTAATGTATATTCATTATCAGGACACTGCAGTAATGTTAGTGTTTGTGTATGTGGCTGCACATAACGATATAGCTATATCGCCATCTGCAGAGTAAATGAATGGAGAGAAGTGTATGACGCTGATTGGTCACTGATTGGTCAGCGTCATACACTTCTCTCCACAACGCCCACTTGGTCAAAAAGTAGAACTCGCCCAGTTGTCCATTGAGAAACTCATTAGCATAAAGCTAATATAGGTTATAACTCCGTCAAAAATTATCGTTTTTCTAAATAAAAAACACTGCTGTAATCTACATTACAGCGCCGATCACATCATATACAAGATAGGGCACTTATAATGTGGTGACAGAGACTGTTTAACTAAATGTGTCTCAATGAGACAAACTTATTCTGGTAAGTAGTTTTTAATAAGATCAAAAATTGCTACTGTTTTTAACCTGTTACCTAATTCCCTAACATTCCCTTGTATTTATCTGCTATCCAGGAGAAGAAAAAAAACAACAAAATAATATAACATTTCCCCTCTGCTCAGTGTACCCTCCCACCCTTTCCCTTTGCAACTTGTTGTCGATCACCACAAGTCCCTTTTATGAGCATTACTCCTTTCTCCTCTTTCTTCCCAAGACTTTATGCATATTAGTTAGTGCCGGTCGCTGATTTGTTACAGGCCTTGACTATCCATTCATTCAGCTACCTCTTCTGGTTTGACAAAGTAGTATGCTTTATCCAGGAGGATAACCTGAATTTTTGCAGAGTACATAAGAGCATACTTTATCCCCACTAGATGTTTTTTTACTTCAAAGAAACTTTATCTCTTTCCTTCAAATACTGTATATTAAAGCCATCCATAGTGCCATCCACAGAATAAAAATAAAAATCTAGTCATGCCTTTTTTTTCCCGGTTTCAGTTGTTTCCCTTTTCCTATGAGACCGAAATGTCCCTGCATAATAAGAATCGAGACAGATTTTATAGTTTCAAGCCTGACTATACCATGAAATATTCCAGTAGGAAAGCTGAAAAGACAAAAATTCAAAAGAATAACATATACTGAGAGGGTATTAGAGAGATGTCCTTAGGGTTGATCTTAACAGGTCTATAGACACAGCAAAGACTATAATACAAATACATTGCCGAATGTTCTCCCAGACGTGTTTGAGGGAAGTTCTAAAGCATTGAACCCTATTTCATACAAACACTGGATGCAATGTTGTGGATTTGCTAATTTTCAAAAACACAATGAAGAAGATTTATCCCTTTTCTCATCCCTTCATTGAACTTGATGGACGTGTCTTTTTTTTTGAACCGTATTAACTATGTAACTAAGTTGGGAATACCGCTTTAAGCCTCCATGACGTACAAGTACATAATGGGGAGCTTTAACTAAAGCTTTTATGACCTACCTATATGTCATGTTAATCCCCGCGGGGCTCCTGCTGTAATAGCCATTTTCCTAATAGATGCTGCTGTCATTAGAGACCGCAGCATCTTAAGATCTTGACAGAGGAAGGAAGCCAGCTCTGTCTGCCCATTGGCGCTCCGCAACATGATTGCAAGGTGCCGATGGTTTACCATGGTAACTGGAAGCCTAACAAAGGCCTTCGTATTTACCATAGCTATATGCCTACTAAACTATGCTATTTGGAGTAATACACGTACATGCAATAATGCTTTGGAATACTATGTATTTCAAAACTTTATACAAGTGGTCAAGCAATCGCAGCTTCAAGTCCAAAGATAGGCAAAAACAAATGTTCACTAAAGATTTTTAAAACAAAGGATGGCTAACAAAAAAGTTTATCCAATAAATTATATGTATCCCAAAGTGGTACAAATAAAACTGAAACATGTCCAGCAAAAGCCATACTACAGCTGCATCGAAGGTAAAATCAAAGTTATGGAACTCGGAATCAAAAAACACAAATATTAAATTTTCTTCATAAAACTTGCTTTCATTGTGCAAAAGTACTAACACGTAAAAAAACATATGTATTCGTACCGACCCTTAGAATAAAGTTAACGTTATTCATACCAAATTGTAAATGCGTAAAAAAACAATGATGAAAATGCAATCAAAGTTAATGAATAAATTCTATGTAACAAAATAGTGCGAACAACAACTACAATTCGTCCCACACAAAACAAGCCATCAAACGGCTACATCGACATTCCTAAAAATAAAAAATACTATTAAAGGGGTATTTCCATCTCAGACATTTATGGCATATTCAAAGGATATGCCATAAATGTCTAATAGATGTGAGTCCCAGTTCTGGGGCCCCCACCTATCTAGAGATCAGGGGGTCCCCCAACTTCATCTCTGCCTAGTGAGGTGCTGAATCCAGGCAGGAAATAAGTAGACAGGTGGTTGGGGTTCAAGGAACAGCCAGGCTCACTGAGCTACACTATTTCCGTAACTCCCAAAGAAGTAATGGAAACAGCGTTCTTGCTGCTACAAATGAGAGATGGAAATACCTCATTGAGGGGTTAAATGCCTGGGGTTTCAGAAATGGGTCTGGGGTGCTTTAAAAATGCTTCTGACCAATCAAAATATTAATTTTTTAAAAGCTTTTTTGAAGTTTTCTTACCACTTTGTGAATAGTGTGAAGGAAAATATAAGCAGTGAAATTTTATTTTTTCATATTTTTCCCTGCTTAAAAATTAAAGGATAGTGTTGTTGTTTTTTTTAATAAAAATGTGAGTAAGTGTGTTTAGTGCAACTATCTAATTAGTTTTTATTAAAAAATTATTTTTACTTTTTGATATACAGCTGCTTTGTATCCTATATACAGAGCAACTGTATCGTTCGCTAAATCCTGGAAGACCTGACAGGTTCAGTGAAAGTGGGTTCTGCGTGTCTCCGACATGCAGCATCCACATGTTATCCATCACATCTAAGTTCATAACTTAGATGTGAAAGATTACAGGTGGATCCTGTGTTTCAGAGACATGCAGGACCCGCTGACACTGAACCCATTAGGTGCGCCGGACTGACGGATTCTGGTCTTAGCGAAAGATACAGCTGTTCTGTATACAGGATACAAAGCAGCTGTGTCTCAAAAAGTAAAAATAATTTTTAATAAAAACGAATTAGACCGTTGCACCAATCACACAGACTGACATTTTTATTTAAAAAAAAAAAATCACTTTCAAAGGCTTACATGGCCTTTAATAACTAGAAAAAAACCACAAAAGACTATTTCTATAAAATAATACACAAATTAAACAACATAAAACACGAAATGACAGATAGCTCAACAAATAAGTAACTTACAGTGGTTAATCTAGGTTATGAAACAAATTATAAAAATTAGTGTGGGGTTGTTAATTTTATTTACTTCTGTGTGGTTGTGGTGCATATTTAAGTACAAACAAATAAAAAAAATAAAATGAAAAGAGTAGAATGGATGTGAAGTGATTGTCAAAATTATTATGTAAAATGATTGTTTAGATCTATTCTGTCATTATCTACAGACAAATGTAATGAATGTCTAGTTTCTAAAGGGGGCTTTACACAGGACGATTATCGTGCAGACGAGCGTTCATATAACCCTTATTGCCGATAATTGCCCTGTGTAAACAGGGGAACAATCAGCAGATGAACGAGCAAACACTCGATCATCTGCTGGTCGTATCGTAAAAGATTATGGTTGTCGGCAGCACATCTCCCTGTGTAAACGGAGACGTGCTGCCGACATGATGATAATGGATGGGGACGAGTGATCGCAGTAACGACCGCCCGTCCCCATCCATAGCTTCGTGTAAAAGGAGCAAGCAAGCGCCGATCAACGATGTCTCGTTGACTGGCGCTCGCAGCACCGGCCGAATTTCGGCCAGTGCAAAAGGGACTTAAGATTATCTATATACTCAGCACTGATTACCATTACTCACCTGCCAAATTTGCTCCTCGCTGAGTGATGTTAGTTGATCACTCTTCAGGACCTCTCTGAGCAGACAGAAGGGCAGTGCAAGAACTTCTTCTGGGTGACTTTTTAAAAGCTCAGACAAGTGCTTTACTAGGAAGTCTACTACTGCTATCTCAAGCAGTGTCAGATTAAACAAGTCAGCTAGTTTATACAGGTCCAAGTAGTTAAAGCTATTTAGTTCCTAAAAGACAAAAGAAATAAGGAGAGTTAGTAAGTTGCAAAGTTATGCAAATTTATAATTATGGCATTTTAGGTTGATATTTACATTGAGTGGCATTAACTGCTTGTTTTACTAAGCTGAAGAAAGGTTTATATTTCTCAAAGGGGTTATATGGGGACAGAAAATTATTAGCAGTGTACTCACTGCAGTATGGGAGTACACTGCTAATATACATTCCGGTCGCACTGATTATGATATCTTAATAGATTTTTAAAGCGCTGCCGGGGGACCGGACGTCTAGTGGTACAGTCTAACTTCATGACGACACGACTCGTCATGATGTGACCGGCCCCGCTGTACATTATGTAATCGCTTTACTACTGCTACAGTGATTACATAGCGTGCAGCGAGGCCGGTCACATGACGACGAGTCGTGTCGTCAGGAAGTTACACTGTGCCACTAGATTTCCAGCCCTCCTGGCAGCGCTGTAATAATCTATTAAAATATCATAATCATCTCGACAGTGGACTGTTTTTTTTTCCGTCCCCACATAACCCCCTTAATGCTTGTGCATGCACCATAAGCTATGTGAATAACGGTTACCCTTGGTTTCTTTCTTGTTTAACTTGATTTTTTAAGGCCTAGAGTTGTGATAGAATTTGATCTTCTTTACAATGGTGTCATTGGTAGTAATAAAAACATTAGAAGTAACCTTAACGAGGTAAGAAAACATAAAAAAAAGGCTGCTTAATAAATATGTAGATAAGTAGATAGCTATAAAGATAAAACCCCTTAAAGGGGTTTTCCCAGAATCATAAATTATCACCTATCCACCAAAGGTTATGGCTCTTGGAAGGCGTGGAGGAAAAGATTAAAATGAAAAATAAAAATTGTCTTGGTCTCAAGGGGTGAATTAAAGGAATACAAAGCCTGGTTACTGACAAATCTGTTTTTCTCAAGAAAGATTGGTTAGTTTGAACCATGCCTCGAGGCAAACAACTTTTAAAAGACCTCAGAAGATGTGTAAGGACAGAATCACAACACAGTTTTGATGCAATTTTTGTCCCAGTTTTTAACTCAGTTTTTTGAGCCAGAAATGGATAAAAAAAAAAAGGAAAGGTATATAGAAAAAACTGATGCATGTTCTTTCTTATTGTGTCTACTATTGTGTTTGGATTGAAAAACTGAGCCGAAAACTGCCACAAAAACGAATTCAAAACTGTGTGTGTGACCATGGCCTTATAGAGATGAAGCTGGAAACGGCTACCAAAGCATTGCTAAAGACCAGGGTATACATCAATCCATAGTTAGACACATAGTTAGAAAATTCAGGGCTGTTGCTACTCTCCCTACTTTTGGGTGCCCTGTTAGGACCCCTTTGTTTTTTGAATAAATGAATTTATTTAGTGATAAAAAAACAACTTTTGTAATTTACATTTTATTTAAAAAATCCCCCCCAAAAAAAGCATTATTTCACTTCTGCAGGGTCTATGTATCACAGAAAGCTACACTGAGGGCTCGGCTAACAGCAGCTTCTGTGAGCTCCTAAGAGAATTTCTGAACTCTATTCTGATTGGCTCCTTTGTTCTTCTGAGCGATTTTCAAATCTCAGCTCTGTTCAGGTCAAAGTGGATCCACTTTGACTTATACAACATTTTGGACCATTTTTTTTATTTCATTCACCATGTGGGATAAATAACATGTTAATATTAAGTTTCCATCAATACTAATCATGTGTACTTTTTTTTTTATACGTTTCATTATTTTCATAAAAACATTGTATAAGGGAAAAAAGTTTATTTTCTTTTATTTGACATTTTCTTACATTTTTTTCAAGTCACAATACAGGACGACCCTACGAATAGTTTGCAGTGTATTTTGCCTGTCAGTGTTATACTGATAGGCATTTTATTTGGCCCTAATAGGCTTTTGTACATGTCAGACCTGGAGGTCATTGTTATGCCACCTGGTCTCTGAAAAAACACTTAGTTGCCACAGTCACAATGGAATACAGCAAAAATCTGAAGACTTAGGGGCACATGTATTATTCACTGTGCGGCTAAATTATGGTGTATTTTGGCGTATTTTGCAACTTTTTGTTGTCTAATTGCTGGCAAATGTCATTTATCACTGATTTGCGCCTTTTTCCTTGCCATTTGCACCTTCCACACCACTTTTGTTTTTTTGAAAACTTAGGGTGCATGGCCTTGATGGTGTAAGTGTTTTAGAAGCATTTATGATTTGTGCCTTTTGTAAAAATTCACACATTTCGGTGTTGGAGTCTCCTTAGCAACATAGGTAACTCGAGATAGAAAAATCAGCTCTACAAAAAGGCAAGGAAGAAACTCAAACGAAGGTCCAGGCATTTGTAATACCTCATATATTTGAAGGCACACTATTATGACATGCACTGGCACAGTTATTTTATTTTTTATTCACCCACCCCCCCCATCTATGATCCACTAGTAACAGGATTTCAGAAAATTGCATCACGATACTTTGAGCCTTAATAAACTATGATCAACTAGTTTATCAAAAACACAGCCGTTTATACACTGAGCATGAAGGTGAAATATGATTCCACCATATCTCAACCTATCATTTTGTCACTATACCATTAAAATCTCTTTGCCAAAAATAACTATGCAAGTAAAATATAAATAACTTGAATGCTTATGTTTAGGAGCACTCTAAAAACGTTAACTTATTAGCCGTTCATAGCGGATTATAAACATATTTTTCCTCCTTCATTGTGAGGCTGAAAATCTGCACTGCTTGACTGAATTTGTTGGCGTTCTAATAGGTTGCTTTTGTAAGTTGGTGCTCTTTTTGTTGCACCAAAGTTACATTGTAACATAAGTTATTTATATAAGTCACAAATTGCGCTAATGCAAACAATACACTAAAGCGAAAAAATTACTATAAAAAATCCTCTCATGATAAATGGGCCCCAATGACAATTGTGATAGCACCACAATGGAAAAGAAGATATAAAAAAAACTTTACAAACTCTACTGTGACATAATTAAAAATAGAATAAAGGCAAAAAAATTTGGGATACTATCACGACAGATCAAAATGTATAAAGAAAAGCTCTAATATTAAATATTTAGAATTAAACTCTGCCTAGGAACGGGGAATAAAGTCAAACTATTGTGACATCATCACAATCAAACTCTGTCTAGGGATAAAACAAACACCACTGTGATATTATTACCATATAACAGAGCCAAGGAAAAGACACAATTGTAACAACATTACAATGAAACTCTGCTCTGTCTAGGAATATAGATGAACTCTATTGTGACATGATCAAATTGTAAATCTGCCTAGCAATAAAGACAAAGACTATTGTGACATGATCACAAAATAACACGGTCAAGGAATACAGATAAACCCTATTATAACATCCTCACAATGGAACTCCGTCTAGGAATAGAGCCAAACACTATTGTGACATTGTGGCACTGGAACTCTGCCTAGGAATAAAGACAAACACTACTGAGACATCATCACTACAGAAAACAAACAAAGTATAAAAAAAAGATCCATTGTGACATCATCACAATGGAACTCTGCCTTGGAATAAAGACAAGCACTATTTTGAAATGATCACAATTAAACTATGTCTAGAAATAAAGATAAGCACTATTATGACATCATCACAATGTAACTCCGCCTAGAAATAAAGATAAATACTATCGTGAAATCATCACTATGAAACAAAACCAAGGAATAAACAAGTTCCAACCTTTAACATTATTAAATATTATCACAAGAATATTGTGAAATCATCACAATGGAACTCTGCCTAGGAAAAAAGACAAGCACTATTGTGACATCATCACAGCAGAGCTCTGCCAATGAAAAAGCTAAACACTATCTTGATATCATCACAATGAAACTCTGCCTAGAAATAAAAACAAACACTAGTGTAACATCACAATGAAACCCTGCCTTGGAATAATGACAAGCACTATTGTTGCATCATAAAAATGCAACTTTGCCTGTAAACAAAGACAACCCCAATCCCTAATGAAAGGTAACTACTATGGAGCCCAGCCCAGGAATAAAGGAAAAAGCTTTTGTGACATCATCACAATGGCACTTTTCCTAGGAATAAATATAAGAACCATTGTAACATCATCACAATGTAGCTCTGCCAAGGAAAAAAGAGAAACACGATTGTAACATCATTAGAATGGAACTTTGTGTAGAAATATACGCAATTATTATTGTGACATCATCACTATGGAACATAACCAATGTGTAAAGAAAAGTTCCATTGTGACACTATCCCAATGGAACTCTGCCAATGAATACAGTCAAACACTATTATGACATCCTCACAATGAAACCCTGGCAAGTAATAAAGATAAACACCATTGTACCACTGTCAAAATGGAACTCTGCCTAATAATCAAGATAAACACTATTGTGAAAATATAACTATGGAACTCTGCCTAAGAATAAGTACAACTGTGACATCATCACAAAGGATTAGTAATAAAGACAAGCACTATTGTGACATTGTCACAATGGATCTCTGCCTTAGAATAAAGCAAACACTATTGTGACATGATCACCACAAAATACAACCCAGGTATAAATAAAAGTTTGATTATGACATTATCACAATGGAACTCTGCCTAGGAATAAAGATTTTTTTCTATTGTGACATCATCACAATGGAGCTCTGTCTAGAAAGAAAAACAAACACTATTGTGGCATCATGAAAATGGAAAGCAACCAAGGTACAAAGAAAAGTTCTATTGTGACGCCATCATAAAGGAACTTTGCCAAGAAAAAAAAGTCAAAAACAATTGTGACATCATCACAATGGAACCCTGTCTAGAAATAAAGACAGATACTATTGTGACATCATCACAATGAAACTTTGCCGAGGAAAAAAGATAAGTACCTTTGTGACATCACCAAAATTGAGCTCTGCCCAGGAATAAAGACGAGCACTATTGTGACATCAACACAATGGAATTCCGTCTAGAAATATACACTATTGTGACATCTATAAAAAAATAAACCCTTTTGTGACAACTTCATAATGGAGTTCAACCAGAGTAAAATTAGAAGCTCTATTGTGACATCATTACAATGCCATGTTGCATAGGAATACTGACAAACACTATTGAGACATCATCACAAGGGAACTCTACCTAGGAATAAAGACAAGTAGTATTGCCATATTATAACAGTAAAACCCTGCCTATAAATAAAGACAAACACTATTGTTACATCATCGCCATGGAACTCTGCCTGTGGATAAAGACAAGCAGTATTGTGAAATCATTACAACTGAATTCTTCCTAGTAATAAAGACAAGTACTATTGTGACATCATCTCAATAAAACACTGCCGAGAAATAATGACAAACATTACAGTAGGTTAAAGTCTGGCTCAGAATAAAAACACTATGTTGACATCATCACAGTGGAACGTTAAAGGGGTTTTCCCATCAGGGACATTTATGACATATCCAGGGACCCGTACCTATATCTGGAACACCCCTAAACCCTGTTCTACCTATTTCTGCTCACGCTGCCTCCGGGCACTTCCTGACTATATGGTTGGGAGTTACGAAAACAGCACAGCTCGCTGAGCTATGCTGTTTCCCAGGGGCGTAGCTAAAGGCTCATGGTCCCCGATGCAAAAGTTCTTATTGGGCCCCCCCCCGCAAACTTCTCATGGCCGATGGTCCGCAGCTGTCAGCTGCATCGCTGGGTCTCCTAAGTGACCCAACAATGCAGCACTAGCAGCCAGGGGCGTCACTAAGGTCTTAAAATGTCAGGGGAAATAGCCCCAATACATATGTGTCCGCCCCCAAAAAAATGTGTGTATAGGAGACAGCATAGCATATCTATAGCACTACGACCCTATAAATTATGGATAGGATTAGATACATTGGCTCAGCAGACAGTATCACACATGATAGGATTAGATACAGTGGCTGAGCAGACAGTATCACACATGATAGGATTAGATACAGTGGCTCAGCAGACAGTATCACACATGATTAGATTAGATATAGGGCCCAGCAGACAGTATCACACATGATCGGATTAGATACAGGACTCAGCTCGCTGACATTGCGGCTCCAGCGCTGGACCCAGGAAAGGTAAGAATAATAATTTTGCTTCTTTATGTGTTACGGATTATTTTTGTGTGTTTGTGTTTTTTTACAGGTTCGGTTGTTGGACTTCGGATACGAGGACTTCAATGATAGCGTTTTTTTATTCTCAATAAAATGGTTAATGAGGGTTGTGTTTTTTTATTTCAATAAAATAATTTTTCTATGTGCTTGTATCTTTTTAAACTTTATTATCATTGCCTTAGTAATGGCCACCGGCTGATTGACAACCTCCATTACTAAGGCGGGGCTTTATGTTAGCAGGTGCAGAGGCTAACACAAACCCCCATTATTATCCCGGTACCCACCGCCACCAGGGGTACTGGGAAGAGCCAGGTACGAACCAGTACCCGTCCATCTGTAGTGACGGGCAGGCACCGGGGCGGCCGCAGGCTGGTAGTATTAGGCTGGGGAAGGCCAAAAACAGTGGCTCCTACCACCCTGGTAATGCTGCCTGCTGCTGCTGTGTTGTAACTGGCTGGTTATGAAAATTGGGGGGGGGGGACCGACCCGACATCGTTCTTTCCAGTTATTTTTTATTTAATTTTTTTAAAATGACGTGGGGTCCCCCCCATTTTTCATAACCAGCCAGATACAATAAAGCAGCAGCAGCCTAGCATTACCAGGGTGGGAAGGGCCACAGTTTTTGGCCTTTCCCCTCCTGATAATACCAGCCTGCGGCCACCCCAGTGGCCGACCTACACTGCAGATGGTCAAGTACTGGATGGTACCCGGCTCTTCCCAGCACCCCTGGTGGCGGTGGGTACCGGGGTAATAAAGGGGGTTAGTGTTAGCCTCTGCACCGGCTAACACTAAGCCCCGCCTTAGCAATGGATGCTGTCAATCAGTCGGCGGCCATTACTAAGGCGGTAGTAATATAGTTTAAAAAAAACCACAAAGACATAGAAAAAATATATTATTGAAATAAAAAAACCCACACACAACCCTCATTAACCATTTTATTGATAATAAAAAAAAAAGCCGTCATCGAAGTAGTCCTGGAATCCGACGTAGTCCAATGACCGAACCTGTAAGAAAACACAAAAAAAAACGATTAGTAACACATGTTAGGCTTAGATACAGGGCCCATGTGTGATACTATCTGTGGGACCCTGTATCTAAGCCTACCACAAGGTAGGCTTAGATACAGGGTCCAGCAGACTGTAATCTTATACAGTATAAGATTACTGTGTGCTGGGGCCCTGTATCTAAACCTACAGTTTGGTAGGCTTATATACAGGGCCCATCAAACAGGATCACACATGGGCCATGTATCTAAGCCTACCATGTGATTGGCTTAGATACAGGGCCCAGCAGACAGGATCACACAATCTGTGATCCTGTCTCATGGGCCCTCTAAGCCTGCTACATCGTAGGCTTAAAGGAGTTGTGCAGTCCCTAAACATTGATGGCCTATCCTCAGGATAGGCCATCAATAGCTGATGTGTCGGGGTCCGTCTCCCGGGACCCACCAATCAGCTGTTTTGAAGGGACCGCAGCACTCGTACGAGAGCTGCTTCCCCTTCATTTCACTTACTCGCTCACACTGTGAACCGCTGCGACCCCTATAGCTACGCCAGTGCTGTTTCCGTAACTCCCATAGTAGTGAATGGCAGTTACGGAAGCAGCATTGCTTGCGGGCTACGCTGTTTTCGTAACTACCATTCAGTTCTATGGAACTTACGGAAACAGATTGGCTCAGCGAGCTACTCAGTTTTCGTAACTACCGACCATATAGTCAGGAAGTGTCAGGAGGCAGCGGGAGCAGAAAAATGTAGAATGGGGTTTAGGGGGCCCGTTCTAGAGATAGGTGCGGTTCCCTGAGGTGGAACTCACATCTATATGACAATCATGACATATCCTGTGGATATCGTCAAAGAATGGTGGTGTAGACAGCAGCACACATCTCCAGGAATAGAGTCACAAGGTGACATTTATTTCTCAAAGTATCAGCAAATAAAATAAGCCTATTTTATCTTATTTTATTTGCTGATGCTTTGACAAATAAATTCCACCTTGTGACTCTACTCCTGGAGATGTGTGCTGCTGTCTACATCATCATTCTTTGCAGATTGCAATATATCGGATTTGGTTTGTCCGAATTGACAGCGTGTCACCGCCTCTGGCGTTCAGGACCTGTGCTGCTTCACCCTTCCTATTTTTGATATCCTGTGGATATGTCATAAATGTCTCTGATGGGGAAAACCCATTTAAAGTTCCACTGTGATGATGTCAAGATAGTGTTTTTATTCTGAGTCAGACTTTAATCTACTGTAATGTTTGCCTTTATTTCTAGACAGTGCTTTATTGTGATGATGTAACAATAGTACATCTCTTTACTCACATGCAGAGTTCCTGTTTTATTTTTCATGGTCGGACATAACGCAATTTAGACGCAACACAGAGGGGTAAAATGGAGTTTAGGGTGCCTCGTTCTAGAGATAGGCGTGGGTCCCAGAGGTGGGACCCGCATCAATCTGACATTTATGTCATAAATGTCCCTGATGGTAAAACCCTTTTAACTAGCAATTGTAACATACTTAGGCTATGTTCACACAGAGTTTTTTGCAGGCGGAATTTCTGCCTCAAAATTCTGTTTGGAAGTTTGGGGCAGATTTTCCTCTCCCTGCACGCCGATTTTCGTGGCGTTTTTCACAGCGTTTTTCGCCCGCGGCCATTGAGTGCCGTGGGCATAAAACGCAGCGAAATACGCTTTCTCTGCCTCCCATTGAAGTCAATGGGAGGTCAGAGATGTAAACGCCCGAAGATAGGGCATGTCGCTTCTTTCACCCGCGAGGCCATTTTACCGCTCGCGGGAGAAAACCGCCCCGCCTCCCATTGAAATCAACGGGAGGCATTTTCGGGCCGATTTCGACTAGTTTTTTGGCGCGGTTTCCGCGTCAAAAAACTTGTCAAAAAACTCTGTGTGAACCCAGCCTAACCACGCTGTGATCCAGCGCTGTATCACCCTGTCGGCCACTACCGCAATTAATATCTTGGCGAGTCTGGCAAGGATGTCAGGTGGCGCATGCCCGTCCGACCAGTCAGATTGCTAAGCACGTTATTTAAAGTCACATTTATAAGCTTTGTTTTTTCCTTTGTTGTTGTGTTATTTTCCTGTTTCTGACCTTTTTTTGTTCCTGACTACTCTCCCAATCACTGCTTCTGTACTGTATTACCGGCTGTGTCACCATTGTGGAACCCTGCATTGCCGGACGAGTCTCCTGACCTCTGCTTCTGTACGGCGTAACAGCTCTGCTACATCACAAACCCTGAATTGCTTGACTCGGCTGCCTCATATTCCTGGTAAATGTTATTGGACTTTTGTGGCTGTTACCCTAAGCAGAATAAAGTCAATAAATAAACACACACTCTATTGCGACATCATCAGAATGAAGATCCGCCGAGTAATATAGACAGATACAACTGTGACATCTTCCAATACAATACAGACAAGGAATAAAGGCAAACTTTATTGTATCACTTTATTCTGACATCATAACAATGAAACTCTGCCTAGGAAAAATATATTATATTGTGACATGCAGTATTGTTAAATTTTCACAATGAAACTCTGTCTAGGAAAAAAGACACTACTGTGACATCACAATGGAAAACCGCCTAGGAGTAAAGACAAACACTATTGTGACATCATGAAAATGTAACTCTGTGTAGAAATAAGGATAAGTACTATTGTGACATCATTAAAATAGGTATCTACTAGGAACAAAGACAAACACTATTGTGACATAATCACAATAGAACAAAGATAATAAATAAAGACACTACTCTGACATCATTAGAATAGAATAAAGAAAATCAATAAATAGTAAATCTATTGTGACATGGTAAGAACGAAAATTTGCCTATGAAAAAAACAAGCACTATTGTGATATCAGCACAAAGGAAATCTATCTCTGAATACCGACATATACTATGGTGACATCTTCAGAATGGAAATCTGGAAAATCGAACTCTGCGGTTTTTGCCTTACTCAATACAAAGTCTTAGAAACAGAAATTTTAGTATTAAAGTGAACTGTACGTAGATAAGTATGATAGAAGAAAGATCATTAGCTAATCTCTGCTTTTTATTTTATTTGAGGTGTGAAACTTAAAAAAAAGTGTTATTGCATATACTGGTATTACATAAAGTCTTAGGGTCAGCTGTACGGCGAAATCATTATGCCTGATCGTTATTGTTATATATTAGGGAATGTAACATCAAGATCAATATTTCTCACAGACTCATAGTCATAATGACATTAAATCAACTTTATGTTGGGGCTCATTATCTATAAAACTGTGAGAAATTAGCATACGCTTAATTGGTTTAGGTAAAAAGCAAGTGTGCATGTGGATTGGTCCATTAATTCTATAGCACATAGAACAAGTATTTATTCCTAATTGAGCAGACTGATAAATTATCATTCATACATCAACTCCACTTCCTCTTTTCACTTTGATAAGTCATGCACATGAATTTCAATATTAGTCACTAATTTACACAATGTGAAATGTGCTCAGTCTTTCATTTAATAATTACTATAATATGGAGTAACAGAAACATTGCAACAAAAATCTTAATTCACCTATTGTATGTTTGGGTAAAAGCAGAACATTATAATCTGTAAGATTGAATTGAAAAACTTTTAGACTGTTTTAATTTTTAATGGCAAATTATAGTGCATTCATTTTACTAATTGTCTTCAACTATATTTGTCATAATGTGCTGACGTTATATTGTCAGCTCTATCAAACAAGGGCCCTCTCTTTTACTATTAAAGATTTTGTCATTTTATATTTATTATTCTTTCGCATTTATATTCTTTTACTGTATGATAGATGTCAGTTTCACGAACCCAATGTTCTTCTTAAGGCTCTGTTCACACCCCAGCTAGATTCCATTTTATTAGGTTTCTGTTGCTTTTTGATGTTAAGATTACCATAGTCTACAATGATGTTCTTGCTGCCAAAAAAATGGAAACCGGATGGACTCCATCATAAGTCAATGGAATCCATCATGATTCATTGACATCCGTTTAAAAGTGGAATCATTAAAGCTCCATTTTAGGAATGGAGGCTAAGACGCTAAGGGCATGACCACACATGGCGGAATTCCTCCGCAACTGTCCGCATCAATGCCGCACAGAATCTGCGTTGCAGATTCTGCAGCGGATCTGCACAAAATGTGCAGAAAATTGATGCGGACTGGCCGCTGCGGACTGCAGGAAAAGTGCTTCTCTTCTCCCTATTCAGTGCAGGATAGAGAGAAGGGACAGCACTTTCCCTAGTGAAAGTCAAAGAAATTCATACTTACCGCCCGTTGTCTTGGTGACGCGTCCCTCTTTCGGCATCCGGCCCGACCTCCCTGGATGACGCTCCAGTCCATGTGACCGCTGCAGCCTGTGCTTGGCCTGTGATTGGCTGCAGCCGTCACTTACACTGAAACGTCATCCTGGGAGGCCGGACTGGAGACAGACGCAGGGAGTTCTCGGTAAGTATGAACTTATATGTTTTTTTACAGATACATGTATATTGAGATCGGTAGTCACTGTCCCGGGTGCAGAAACAGTTACTGCCGATCGCGTAACTCTTTCAGCACCCTGGACAGTGACTATTTACAGACGTCTCCTAGCAACGCTCCCGTCATTACGGGAGCCCCATTGACTTCCTCAGTCTGGCTGTAGACCTAGAAATACATAGGTCCAGCCAGAATGAAGAAATGTCAAGTTAAAAAAGCAAGACGCATCCGCAGCACACATGACATGTGCATGACAGCTGCGGACTTCATTGCGGAACTTTGAATCTCCATTGAAGTCAATGGAGAAATTCCGCCATGAGTCCGCCACTGCTCCGCAACAGACAGAGCATGCTGCGGACACCAAATTCCGCTCCGCAGCCTATGCTCCGCAGCGGAATTGTACGCATCGTGTAAACGAACACTGCTAAATTAAAGTGAAAGTCAATGGAGAAACGGCTCCGCTGCGGATTAACGCTGCGGAGTGTCCGCAGCGGAATTTAAGTGAAATTCCGCTATGTGTGAACCCGCCCTAAGGCTTCTTTCACACTAGCATTTGTATATGTTCACCTCTCTTCTGTCAGATGAAGAGAGGATCGAAAGATTAAACAGAAAGCGACAGTTCCGTTAGAATTACCATTGATTTCAATGGTAATTATTTTGTTTCAGATGCTTTCCGTTTGTCTCCGCTTGCTAGGTTTCCATTTTTATTTTCACGGAAACAAAAGTTCTGCAAACGGAAAGAAAATGAAACAAAATAATTACCATTGAAATCAATGGCAATTCTAACGGAACTGCTGCTTTCCGTTTAATCTTTCGATCCGCTCTTCCTCTGATGGAAGAGAGGTAAACATATACTAACGGTAGTGTGAACTCAGCCTAATATGAACAGAGCTTTATGGCAGCATTCACACATCGCTTATTTGTTGCAGATTTTGGTCCTTCTTTTATATTTACCATTTATTTTAATACCATTTCCTGGCTTTGGCTAAAAAATGTGCATCAAAATCTGCAACAAATTGGCGATGCGGGAATCAATCCTTAACTGTACTTTTTCCATATTATAAGGTATTTGCTATACCAAAAAAGTAACAAACTGATTCTGTTAACAGAATTACTAATCCACCTTCGCTTAAGGCAGAATTGCAAAGAGACTGCATTAGGGTCATCTGAAACCAGAATAAGAGCTCATTCAGACAAACGATTTTCACGTAGAACGGACAGCTCGCGGACTGAACACTGACCCATTATAGTTAATGGGCAAATTCAGATATCAGTTATCTGTTCGTGATGCACCATGCACTATCTTTTTCGTTTTTTCACGCAGGAAAGACCCATATAAGCAATAGAAAATGGTGTTTCTGCAATCATGTGACCATCCTGAGGGTGTTTTCAGTGAGATGGAACCATTGAGTACATTCTTTAGCTTTTATTCATGTAGTGAAATAATTTTTGCCTTGATCAATGTTTATTACTCATATATTTTTTCCTACATATAATTATTTGGCTAATTGTCCGAAATTTGCTCTGATACATTAGGCTCTCTTAGGCTGGGTTCACACGACCATGTTACGTCCGTAATGTACGGAACGTATTTCGGCCGGAAGACCCGGACCGAACACAGTGCAGGGAGCCGGGCTCCTAGCATCATAGTGATGTACGATGCTAGGAGTCCCTGCCTCGCTGCAGGACAACTGTCCCGTACTGTAATCATTACAGTACGGGACAGTAGTTCCACGCAGAGGCAGGGACTCCTAGCATTGGACATCACTATGATGCTAGGAGCCCGGCTCCCTGCACTGTGTTCGGTCCGGGTCTTAGGGCCGAAATACGTTCCGTACATTACGGACGTAACATGGTCGTGTGAACCCAGCCTAAGTGTGAAGCTGGAGAGCTGTTTTTTTGGACCAATAAATTGCCTAGTCCATGCTGCCAACACCTCTCCCTGTATGAGATTCACATACAGGCTGACGCAGAGAAACTGCAGCTGCATCCCCCCTCCTCTTCCCTGTATCTTTAGTTACTGTGTTACTCGATTTCTGAACATTTACAGAGAGCCTGCACATTCTTCTTCTCCTCTTCGGTTCCGTGGCAGCGGAGCACGCACGCACACACTTTTGTCTCTGCACGAGAGAGATCACACAGCACAAGCCGCTCTGACGCTGTCCGTAGCTGATTTGACAGTGTCAGAGTGCTAAGTATCACGCCCCCTACCCTTTCCAAGAAAAGAAACGCCCCATTGACTGTACAAGGGGTAATTTACATATCGGGTGCCAAATATAACGGCACCGATGTCTAAAAAACGGAGGCTAGAAACATAGTTTTTAGTGACACCGAGTCTGTGCAGTAGTGCATATTACATGGTGCACTCAGCTGCACATATATGAGCTAGTGAAAGGTTCCCTTTATTGGCTTAAGGGCCCATTCACACAAGCGTGAATATCATCCGTGTGCTGCACATGGAAATCACGCACAGCACACGGACCCATTGAGAGTCCACTGCATGAAACTCACTGCATGTCCTATATTGGTGCGTTTTCACACACCTACGCGCCCAGTGAAGTAAATGGGTGCGTGGAAATCATGCACTGCACACGGATGCACATCTGTGTGCGGTGCTTGATTTGCGCATTAAATTTTTTTAAAAAGAAAAAAAAGATGTGGTTTGCGAGTGCGTGAATAACGCATGCCACTCGCAAAGCACACTGATGCATAATGCAACACACACAGACCCGATTTACGTGCATTTTTCACGAGCGTGAATCTGATACGCTCGTGTGAATGTAGCCTAAGAGATGCCTGTCAGTTTTAGGGCAGATTCAGACGAACGTTGCGTTTTTGCGCACGCAAACAACGCGGCGTTTTGCGCTCGCAAAAACCACTTGACAGCTGCGTGTGTCATCCGTGTATGATGCGCGGCTGCGTGATTTTCGCGCAGCCGCCATCATAGAGATGAGGCTAGTCGACGCCCGTCACTGTCCAAGGTGCTGAAAGAGCTAACTGATCGCCAGTAACTCTTTCAGCACCCTCGACAGTGAATGCCGAACACAATATCGAGAAACCTGTTAAAAAAAAAAAAAGTTCGTACTTACCGAGAACTTCCCTCCCGGCCGTTGCCTTGGTGACGCGTCCTTGGTGACGCGCCTCTCTTGACATCGGGCCCCACCTCCCTGGAAGACGCGGCAGTCCATGTGACCGCTGCAGCCTGTGCTTGGCCTGTGATTGGCTGGAGCTGTCACTTGGACTGAATTGTCATCCCGGGAGGTCAGACTGGAGGAAGAAGCCGGGAGTTATCAGTAAGTCAGAACTTCGTTTTTTTTTTACAGGTTCATGTATATTGGGATCGGAAGTCACTGTCCATGGTGCTGAAACAGTTTAACTCTTTCAGCACCCTGGACAGTGACTATCTCCTGACGTCGCGTACCGGAAATTTTTTTGCCGGGTTCGGCCAAAACGAGTTTGGCCGAACCCGGTGAAGTTTTGTTCGGTTGTCCGGGTTCGCTCATCTAAAAGACACTCCGTTTGGATGTTTGGAAACAGAAAAGCACGTGGTGCTTTTCTGTTTACATTCATCCTTTTGACAGCTGGTGCGCTGTTTCAGTCGGTTCGCACGGAAGTGCTTCCGTGCGACCTGCGTGGTTTTCACGCACCCATTGACTTCAATGGGTGCGTGATGCGCGAAATACGCGGAGATATTGAGCATGTCGCGCTTTTTGCGCAGCTGACAAACGCTGCGCAAAAAGCACGGACTGTCTGTACTGCCCCATAGACTTGTATTGGTCTGTGCGTGGCGCGTGAAAACCACGCGGCCCGCACGGACCCAATACACGTTCGTGTGAATCCCCCCTTACACTGACAGGCATAATACACTGAAATACAGAAGTATTGCAGTGTATTATAACAGCGATCAAATGATAGTAAAGTCACCTACTGGGACTAAAAAAAGTAAAAAAAAAAAGTTTAATAAAGTTTGTAATAAATAAATGAAAGTCCCAAGTTAAAAAAAAATGAAAAACCCACTTTTACACATATTTGGTATCGACGCATCCGTAACGACCCAAAATATGAAATCATTACATTATTTAACCTACACGGTGAACGCTGTTAAAAATAAATAAAAAAAATGCCAGAATTGCTATTTTGAGTGCCTTCAAAAAAAGAAAAAACAATTATCAAAATGTTACATGTACTTTAAAATGGTACCAATAAAAACTACAAGTCCCCCCCCCCCCCCAAAAAAAAGCCTTGATATAGCTATGTCAGCAGAAAAATGTAAAAGTTACGGCTCTTAGAATAAGGGGACACAAAAACAAATAATTTAGAAAAAAAAAGTGTTTTTACTGTATAAAAGTAGTAAAACATAAAAAAATATATAAAAATTTGGTATCGCCGCAATCGTAACAACCCGCTGAATAAAGTTATTATGGTAAATGGTGTCAATTTAGGACACAAAAAACAATGGCAAAATTGCAGTTTTTTCTATTATCCCACAAAAAAAGTTAAATAAAAATTAATCAATAAATTATATGTACTGCAAAATGGTGCTATTAAAAAATACAACTTGTCCCACAAAAAAACAAGTTCTTACACAGCTATGTCACAGAAATATAAAAAAGTTATAGCTCTTTGACTGCAATGATGGAAAAACTTAAAAAAATTGCTTGGCCATTAAGGTTTAAAATACCTTCGGTATTAAGGGGTTAAACTATTTATGGTTGTTAATTGCGCAAAACTTACAAAGTAGTTTGCAACTTTTCCCCCTTATCAAATGTAGAATCCTAATTGTGCCCCCATTTTTCACGCCCATCATGTTTGACTTTTGAGGACTTAGGGCACATTCAGGCGTGGCGGAATTTTTCCGCTGCAAATGTTGGTGCAGATTTGGGGCAATTACGCAACGAATCTGCACCAACATTTGCATATTTGACAGGTAATTCAGACGTTGCAGAAAACACAGCGGACTTGCCACAGATTTCAGTTTTTGCATTGAAAGGCTGAAATACGCAGTGAAATTCCGCTTCTTCTCCGCAATGTAATGAGCATGCTGCAGAGGGAAAGATCTGCACCGCAGCCTATGTTCCGCAGCGGAGTTTTCCGCAATGTCTGAACTAACTTGCCTAAAAATTTATTGAAACAAATGTAAAAAACGGCCACGGGAGAATTCCACTGCGGACTGTCCGCAGCGGAATTCAACAGCAATTCCGCCACGTCTGAATGTGCCCAAAGTTTATTCTTTTTTTTTTATTCCCAAGGAAGTTGTGCAAATTTCTAAATAATTATACAACTCCCTTACCGCACGTTCTGGATTGTATATGTCAATATATCTGGGCAGAAGAGATCATGAGTGTGAAATATTGGTAGTATTATTATTATTATTATTATTACTATCCATACTAAACAGAGCTGTACACACATTTATATCTCTCATTTACAGGCTATAGCAGTGCTTCTCCAACTGTGAGGCGGTTCCCACTGGGGGTCGTCTCACCAGTCAGGCCCTTTTGTCCTTATTTTAATGTTCTTAAGATAAATTAAGGTAATTTTTAAGAATTTTGTCATGGACTACAATCAATGGTGAGGCTCGGGTATCCCCAAGTCCTGGCTTGTGATGCCACACTAGAGAAAGATCGAGAAGCACTGGTCTGAAATAAAACATGGCACAAAGAAACGTAAAAATGCTGCATATGCATCTCATTTAGAGAATCATATCGATGGAGGACTACATCGCTGTTTTTATAAGGCTGAGTTCACACGTTGCGGATTTGAGGCAGATTTTCAGCGCAGATTTTACACTTTGCAATGCAAAAGGCTGAGATCTGCGTCAAAACCGCAACAAAATCTGCGACAAATCCACAATGTGTGAACTCAGCCTAACAGTTCTGGTCAGTGTAACTCATTTCTTGTATTGAACCAATGTGTGTGACATTCCTCTGCATGCAGCAGTGTTGCAGTATAAGGGTATGTTCACACGCAGTGTTTTCAGACGTAATTCGGGCGTTTTAGGCCTCAAATTACGCCTGAAAAAACGCCCAAAATACGCCTACAAACATCTGCCCACTGCTTTCAATGGGTTTTACTGTGTTCTGTTCCCACGAGCTTTAATTTTAAGCGTCGCTATCAAAATACGGCGAGTAAAAACACACCCGCGAAAAAGAAGTGCATGTCACTTCTTGGGATGTTTTTGGAGGCGTTTTTCATTGAAAAACAGCTCCGTAAAATACGCCGCAAAAAACGCGAGTTGCTACAAAAACTTCTGACGTTTTCAGAGGTTTTTGGTCACTGCGCTCGGTCCCCCTAAGGGTATGTTCACACAGCCTATTTTCGGCCGTTTTTCGGGCCAATGGGTCATTTTTTTACGCGGCCGTTTTGAAAAATGGGAAAAATGGGGGCGTAAAAAAACGGCCGCGAAAAAGAAGTGCAGGACACTTCTTGGGACGTTTTTGGAGCTGTTTTTCATAGACTCTTGAAAAAAACTCCAAAAACGGCCGTAAAAAATGCTGCGAAAAACGCAGCGAAAATCGCGAATGGCTTAAAAAGCTTCTGAAAATCAGGAGCTGTTTTCCCTTGAAAACAGCTCCGTATTTTCAGACGTTTTTAGTCTATCGTGTGAACATACCCTTATATGTATAACATAACAATTTAAAAACTGTCATAGGACAAAATTTCACAAAACACTTGTTCCCGATAATTGCCATGTGTAAACAAGGCAATGATCAGCCGATGAAAGAACAAACGCTCATCGGCTGATTGTATCGTTTACACAGCCTAAAATATTATGGTTTTCTGCAGCACATGTCCCTGTGTAAACATGGAGATGCGCTGCCGGCATGATAGAAATGTATGGTGATGAGCGATCGTCTTAACGAGTGCTCGTCCCCATACATTATACAGCTAATAGCTAAGGAGCAAACGAGCGCCGATCAACGAGCCGTCTCGTTGATCGGTGCTCGTTTGCACGGCCTTCGTCGCGCTATGTAATAGGACCCTGAGTGTGTTACGCACAAGCGTCCATTCTCATCTCCGTTACCTCCGTGAGTGAATGTGGATGCCAAGACAGAGGTAGGGAAGGATTTGTATCACTTCCAAACAGACAAAAACAAATTAATGAATTAAACTTGATCATAAGTAAACAAAGATAAGCATGTTACTAATGGCAGGGAAGCCCAAGAAGAACCAAATAAAATAACTGCACTTCTATAGAGCTGCCTTTGAAAGATAATCTCCTTGGGGAAATACAATTTATTCAAATTATCAGGGCCCTGCTGTGCAAATCTACAGTCTGGGAGCACACTACAGAGATCAAGAAAATATTTACTTTATTCTGTTGAGTACAAAAGCTTTTAATGAATGCATAATTAAGATAGAATAAAAGTGTACATAGCTTAGAAATGTGACTGCCAAGCTCAGACATCAATAACTGCGCCAGAGTCATTTGCGGCTCCAGCTGTTTTGTCTTTGGATTAAACATAGTTGTTATAAATCAGAGCAATATAAATATATATATATATATATATATATATATATATATATATATATATATATATATATATATATAGTAAGAGCCAAAAATACCCGTAAAAAGACAACATTAAAAGGCTGGATGGGGATCTCAGGTGTTAGATGCCAAGCCAAGTGAACTGCTACTATCACTTTTTACTCTATTTGAAGTATTTACTTGTCTAACATTGATATTATGGGTATTTTCATGTAACTGTATAACCAGTCCCCAGATACTATAGTGGTTGCAATTTTTTTTTTTAATGGCTACAAG
The DNA here is from genome assembly GCF_050947455.1 of Rhinoderma darwinii. Lineage (NCBI taxonomy): Eukaryota > Metazoa > Chordata > Amphibia > Anura > Rhinodermatidae > Rhinoderma > Rhinoderma darwinii. Next base: position 216,814,750 of record NC_134690.1, on the reverse strand, counting down.
ACTAAAGGCCCTTTTATACCGGCCGATAAGCGGCCGATGCAGCGAGCGCCGATCAAGGAGACATCGTTGATCGGCGCTCATTTGCTTCTGTCACACGGAGCTATGGATGGGAACGAGCGGTCGTTACTGCGATCGCTCGTCCCCATCCGTTATTAGCATGTCGGCAGCGGGCCTCCCTGTTAATACAGGGAGATGTGCTGCCGACAACGATATTATTTAACTTTTTTAAAACGATACGACCAGCAGATGTTTACCTAGGGCAATTATAGTCAACGAGCGTTCTATTACCGCTCGTCTGCCCGATAATCGTCCTGTGGGAAAAAAAACCTTAATGCTGCCTATGGACAATAGGTTTTTGTAGGTGGACTCTAATAATTTTGGAGGGCACTGACAAGCTATTGAATATGGGGCCACCGGACAATCCACTGATCTATATTGTCATAGGTCACAAAGACAAAGGAGATAAGCAGAATCAGATATGTTTGCTAGACATTCATATCCTCCATTCTAACAAAATAACATGCATATTCCACCAATTCAGGGCTGACAGCTGACGGTTGCCTTTACTATGGATTCAGGACCAAAAATGATAAAATTCCAGAGGAATTTACATAGGAAAATCTGAGTTTATTTTGATTTTCAATATAAATATGTAAACGTTTTTTGTAAAAACAAAAATTTTGCGAAAATATGAAAATAAACAGAGAAATATGAAGATTTTTTTTATGTCAGTTATCTTAGTTAAAAAATAAAGCAAGATATTTACAAATGCTTATAACATATTTTCAAAATGCATTAACATGTATGAAATGAGGAAGAAACACGGCGTGTGTAACAATATCACATGATGGCAAAATAATATGCAACACACTGTTTATGGCTGAACAATATGCGATTGTGACTATAGCCCCTATTACACCGGCTGATCGGCGCTCATTTGCTCCTGTCACCCGGAGCTATGGATGGGAACAAGCGGTCATTACTCCGATCGCTCGTCCCCATACGTTATTATCATGTCGGCAGCACGTCTCCCTGTTTACACAGAGAGATGTGCTGCCCACAACAATAATATTTTACTTTTTTCAAACGATCAGCAAATGAACGAGCGTTTTCGCGTTCATCTGCTGATCGCTGCCCTGTTTACACAGGTCAATTATCTGCAACGAGCAATCTATGAACACTCGTCTGCCCGATAATCGCCCAGTGTAAAACCCCCTTTAGTCCTTATTTCAGCGGCTTACAATTCTGATTGTATGACTGCAGATAAAAGGTCTCAGAAGTGTTAATGGTGTCCTACAGTTTTACCAAATAGTGTCCAATTAAAGAGATACTAAAATTGATGTCACTTTGCAATTTAAATGTAGTCACAATTTGGTCCCTAAGCCACTGCCCCAGAACTGTGCTTTGTGTCTTTATAAATGCATATCCTTCCGGTACCCTCAATGAACACTGTGCATGTAAGTGGCTTATCTATAGCCTGCAGTTGTACCCAGGACCTGGTGACCTCTGAAATAGAAAAGGAAATCATCACTACATGGCACGTGACAGCTGGAAGGCTCTGGTACAGATTTTGCATCAGGGTCCAGTGAAAACACGCACCTCCATACAGAAAAGTCCCAGAGATCTCAGCTCAGGGACTGCATTAGAGCTACACGTGTATTACAAAGTTTTGCCAATCTAATGCTAGGTTTACATGCAACGGTTGACCTTGGATTAGATTGTAGAGGTTATTTAGCATGATTGTACATACGGGAATTTTTTAGATCCATACAAATCCATTATAAAATTGCTCCTGTTCTGACATCGGAAGTCATTCATTACTATGCTGGTGACTGAAAAAGACTCTTCGCTAAACAACTTAAATTCATTGTGACATTAAGGGACTTTCATGTGAACGCCTCAGTCATTTGCTACCTGAAAATGTTTTGTTTCTCAGGTTACTTTAGAAAATCACAAAGGAATTTCACAGATACATTGTTCGGCAGAGTCTGAAAAACTGCCAAAATGCCTATTATGTTCAACACTAGGATCTCTTCTTTCTTCCCTCACATTCCAGAACTAAGTTCTTCTTTCAGGTCACGTAATCCCCATAAAAGTGTTAAACTAATGCCGCCTTAATGACAAATTAATGTCCATGAATAAAAAATACACCACTAATAGCACACACTAATTTGCCATTACAATATCATCATTGGACATGCCCCTAGTTTAATAAGATGTATTTAATTCATAACCTAATGAGTGATATAGAAAAAGAGGGAGATGAACCCGGCAATTACATTTATGTGAGTCTGTCACCTTATTTGTAAAACCTTGGAGTCATTTACATTCAAATTACAGCAAATGAATGATTTCACAAAGTATAATGATAAATGACCATTCCGGCTAAAATCCGATCACATTGCCTGTTAAAACATTAAAGCATTCTGGGTGTTTGTTAAAAAATTACAATGCATTATGGCCAATGTGCGAATAATATCTGCTTATTCCTTTTCAGCTCATAAAACTAATAATAATGAGAAAAATAAATACATTTTGCACCGGTCTCATTTCGAATCTCATTTTGCGGTGATGGAATGGTCAGACACTGCCATCTACTGCATTACAATCCATAGTGAAAGTACAATGCTTAGTATTGGAGTACTGGATTAACCAGTACAATGCGGACAATTTCAGTATTGTCTATCCTTTACAAGGTCAGTAAGATGAGGTTTTAATTATATTATTTATTAGAGTTTAAAACTGAATTCATCAATTAAATTCATTTTATTTGAGGATACAATTGATCCCTGCGACAAAGAAATACAAGTAATTGCAGTAAGAATACTTAAGTCCACACATAGTGGAAATATGGCGGATTTTCCGCAACAGATCTTATTGCGGAAAATCCGCAGCGTATTAAAGTAGCAGCAAAGTGGATGAGATTTGAACTAACCCAATCCACACGCAGCACAAACCCCCCAGAAAAATCGTTCATAGATTGGCCTGCGGTGCCGTTTTTTTAGTCCGCAGCATGTCAATTTATGCTGCGTTAATCACTGGTTTTCTGTTGCGGGTTTTCTGTTGGGGAGGTAAAACCTGCAGCAAAAAGCACAGGTTGCGATCGCATCTCAGAAAAAAAATAAGTCTATACTTACCCAGATCTCTATCCTCCTGCGTCCAGGGGATCAGGGCGGATAAGCTAGGTACTTTTACGCAGCGTATCCGCCCAGTGTGAACATACCCTTAGGCCGAATTCAGACGACCTTAGTATACGGCCGTGTGACAGCCGTCACACGGACACATGTACATATTTCAATGGGGCCGTTCACACTGCCGTTGTTTCAACGGAACGTGTGAAGAGTCCGTGGTATAATAGAACATGTCCTATTTTCTTTCAATTTTCACGTATCCCTCAATAGACTCAAGTCTATGGGGGTCCGTGAGAACGGGACACGCACGGGTGCAACGCGCACGTGAAAACCGGCAGTTTTTCACGTCCGAGTTTAAACACGTTCGTCTGAATCTGGGCTTAGGGGGATATTTTTCAAAACTGTCTAACATAAAAACTGTCTTTGTTACCCATAGCAACCAATCACAGTGAAGCTTTTATTTTTTCAGAGCAGTTTACAAAATGAAAGCGAAGATCTGATTGGTTGCTATGGCCAACAGAGACAGTTTTTTTTTGTTAGACAGTTTTGATAAATGAGGCCCACACTGTAATATACTCTATAATTAGTAATGCCACATGCAGCACATCTTTGGGTTCTATTTATGCATTTCTTTCCCCATCAATGTTTCCTTCATCTATCTATCTATCTATCTATCTATCTATCTATCTATCTATCTATCTATCTATCTATCTATCTATCTATCTATCTATCTATCTATCTATCTATCTCATATCGATCTAATCTATCTATCTATCTATCTATCTATCTATCTATCTATCTATCTATCTATCTATCTATCTATCTATCTATCTATCTATCTATCTATCTATCTATCTATCTATCTATCTATCTATCTATCTATCTATCTATCTATCCAGGGCCGCCATCAGGAATTTCAGGGCCCCATACAGAAAAATTTTCTGGGCCCCCCTTTTACTGCTCGTGGGAAAAAGACGCCGACGCCTCCCATTGAGATCAATGGGAGGCATTTTCGGTCCGTTTTTGACGAGTTTTGCGACGCGGTTTCCGCGTCAAAAAACTTGTCAAAATACTCAGTGTGAACATAGCCTTACACGTATAAATTCCCTGCGAGTGGTGCAGCACCCCAGCCTACTGTATAATGACATTCTGCAGCTTTCTGTCTTCCTGCTTCAGTTCCTCATGATTTTCAAGATCTCTGCCTGCTGTCTGTGAATGAGAACATTAAAACCAGTCCTGGCTTATTACTTTCACAGCTGATGGTCTTGTTACAATTTATCAGTGTAGATAAGAGCCATCTGCCTGGAGTCCAGCACAGGAGAGGGGTTTGTGCTGTTGCTGCGTTTAGCTCACAGATGATTGACTGATACATTGTAACAAACTTTCTTATATACAACTTTAACGCCATACAGCCCCCACTGTAGAGAACGCCATACTGCCCCCCTTGTAGAGAATGCCATACAGCCCCTCTGTAGATAACGCCAAAGAGATCCCCTGTAGATAACGCCACATAGCCCCCCCTGTAGATAACACCATATAGCCCCCTTTGTAGATAACGCCATACAGCCCCCTCTGTAGATATCTACAAAGGGGGCTGTATCGCGTTATCTACAGGGGGTCTGTATGGTGTTCTCTACAGAGGGGGCTGTATGGCGTTCTCTACAAGGGGGTCTGTATGGCGTTTTCTACAGTGGGGGCTGTATGGCATTCTCTACAGTGGGGGCTGTATGGCGTTATCTACAGAGGGGCTGTATGGAGTTCTCTACAGAGGGGGCTGTATGGAGTTCTCTACAGAGGGGGCTGTATGGAGTTCTCTACAGAGGGGGCTGTATGGCGTTACCTACAGAGGGGGCTGTATGGAGTTCTCTACAGAGGGGGCTGTATAGCGTTACCCACAGGGGGCTGCATAGCGTTACCTACAGGGGGGCTGTATAGCGTTCTCTACAGTGGGGGCTGTATGGCGCTAACGCCATACAGCTCCCCCTGTAGGTAACGCTATACAGCCCCCTGTAGGTAACGCTATACAGCCCCCCCTGTAGGTAACGCTATGCAGCCCCCTCTGTAGGTAACGCTATGCAGCCCCCCTGTAGATAACGCCATGCAACCCCAACCCCCCCCAAAAAAATCTGACCTACAGTGTGTCCTACAGAAGACATGTATCCCCTATCCACAGGATAGGGGATACATGTGTGATCGCTGGCAGCGATAGGGAGAACGGGGGACCGAAAGTCCCCCGAAGTTCTCCATGACTAACCTCTGACTTCCGGCGTCTGCGCAGCTCAATAAAAATGAAAGGAGCGCTGGTCACGCATGCGCACAAGCGCGACCGGCGCTCCATTCATTTCTATGGAGCTGCCGACACAGACCCCAGAAGTCCGAGGTTTGTGATGGAGAACTTCAGGGGACATTCAGTCCCCCGTTCTCCTTATCTATGCCAGCGATCACACATGTATCCCCTATCCTGTGGATAGGGGATACATGTCTTTTGTTTAATGGCAGAGCGGGGAGATACCTCCCTGCTCTGCCATAGTCGTGTTCAGTGGTGTCGCGCTGTAGCAGCCATAGCGGCTGCTAGCGGAGCCTCCGGCCATGGTGGGGGCCCGTGCCGGCTGGCGACACGGGCCCCCTCATGCCGCGGGCCCCCGGCATCAGTTACGCCACTGGCCGGGCCCCTTACAGAAGTACACCTAATACCCCCCTGATGGCGGCCCTGTATCTATCTATCTATCTATCTATCTATCTATCTATCTATCTATCTATCTATCTATCTATCTATCTATCTATCTATCTATCTATCTATCTATCTATCTATCATTTGTCTATCAGTCTGTCCATCCATCACCTACCTATTCACCCATTCAGACATCTTTCCATTAAGCCCCATTCACTTCATGTTTTTTTTGCCTACGTTTAACGTAAATGCTATGAAAACCTACCGCTGTATACACTAAACATAGGCTGTGACGAATGCCTAACAGTGGCATAAATCACCCATAGACTATAATGGTATCCGTTTAATGTATGCATCATGAACTCTCATGACCCTTTCATGATGTATCCGTTAAACGATATCATTAAAGCCTATGGATAACGGATGCTTAACAGTGTCACCCATAAGCTCCCATGTTAAAAAAAAGAATATCGTGCTATTCTATACTTAAAAAACATAAATAGAAGGTATACCAATGTATACCAGCCTCATGGAGGCAAAAATTACACTCTTGACTCCTTCAGGCTAATGGAGTCCTATGGACACATCTAGCGTGTATGCTAGGAGATACACTAGATGGATCAAAGTATTGGAACACCTACACATTAATCCTACAGGAGCTTTTATGACATCCCCTTCTAAATCTATAGGCATTATTAAGGAGTTGGTCATCGTCCCCCAGAAGATAAAACAGCTTCCACTCTTCTGGGAAGGCTTTCTGCAGGATTTTGGGGTGTGTCTATGGGAATTTTTACCCATTCATGCAGAAGAGAATTTGTGAGGTCAGAAACTGATGTTGGACGAGAGGGCCTCTCAATGCCTGTTTTAGTTCATCCCAAAGGTGTTCGATGGGGTTGACATCAGGGCTCTGTGCGGGCACGTCAAGTTCTTCCACACCAAACTCATCTAACAATGCCTTTATGGACCTTGCTTTGCTTTGTGCACTGGGGCACAGTCATGCTGGAACTGAAAAGAACTTTCCCCAAACTGTTTCCACAAAGTTGGAAGCACACAATTGTCCATGGTATGTCATGATATGCTGAAGCATTATGATTTCCCTTCTATGGAAATAAGGGGCCTAGGCCAACCCCTGAAAAACAACCCCATAGCATTATCCCTCCTCTACCAAACTTTACAGTTGGCACACTGCAGTGAGGCAGGTAACGTTCTCCTGGCATTCGCCAAACCCGGACTCATCCATCAGACTGCCAGATAGAGAAGCATGATTCATTACTCCACAGAACACGTTTCCACTGCTTCAGAGGCCAGTGGCGGCGTACTTTACACCAATCCATCCGACGCTTGGAATTATGCTTTGTGATGTAAGCCATGGAAACCCATGTCATGAAGCTATTGGTGCACAGTTTTTGTGCGGATATTAATGCCAGAGGAGGTTTAGCTGATTTGCTTTGGTTCCTAAACACTTCCACTTTGCAATAATACCATTTGCAGTTGATCGTGGAATATCTAGATGGGAAGAAATTTCACAAACTGACTTGTTACAGAGGTGGTATCCTAAGACAGTACCACACTGGAAATCAGGGAGCTCTTTAGAATGACCCATTCTTTCACAAATGTCTGTAAAGGCGACTGCATGGTGAGGTGCTGGATTTTATACCCCTGTGGCAATGGCACTGAGTGAAACACCTGCATTTAATGATTAAGAGGTGTGTCCCAACACTTTAGTCTATATAGTGCATGTAAGCAGGACTTTAATTGTGTATCTATACAGGATCTCATTTTAGGGAGAGCAAACGAGACCTCCAACACCTTGAATTTTAATAGAGCCTTCACCATCCATCTACTTCCAGCAGCTTAACATTATGTACAAATTTACTAGCCAAGGTTTTGCAGACAGCACCATAGTTCATCCTAAGCTCAGCCACTCCCTGTCTTTGTTAGGGATAAGACACTACTTAGCACAAACTTGGCCCACATTAGTTCTCTTCTGAACTGTGAATGTAACAGGTCAATAATATCATGGACCACTCTGTTCGGCATGTGAATCAAGAAATAAATAGAAGCTATTGGAGAATATATACACCGTTCATCTATAACAGTAAAACCACTGACAGGTTAATTGAATCATACTGATAATCTCATTGCAATGGCACCTGTCAAAAGGTGGGATATTTTAGACAGCAAATGAACTGTCAGTTTCAGAAGTTGATGTTTTTCCAAAACTTGGCAAGTGTAAGGATCTGAGTGACTTTGACAAAGGCCAAATTGTAATGGCTAGACTACTGGATCTCCAAAACGGCAAATCTTGTGTGTCGTACTTAGTATGCGGTGGTTAGTACCTACCAAAAGTGGACAACCGGTGAAACGGTCATGGGAGCTCAGGGCTTATTGATGCGTGTGTGGAGTGAAGGCTAGCTCTACTGGTCCGATGCCACAAGAGATACTATAGCGCAAATTGCTGAAAAGGTTAATGCTGGCTTTGATGGACAGGTAACAGAACAAACAGTGTATCACAGCTTGCTGCATTGGGAGCTGCGTAGCCGCAGACCAGTCAGAGTGCACATACTGACCCAGGTCCATTGTCGAAAGCGCCTACAATGGGCACGTGCGCATCACAACTGGATAATGGAGCAACGGAAGAATGTGACCTGGTCTGGAGCCTCCACCTAATAGGGTTACTGTTTATCAGTCTCTTCATCATCTATCAGTCTGTCATCCATCCATCATATATATACATTATCTATTTATGCAAGCATTATCTATGTATCTCATATTTATCTCTGTCATATCTATCTATCTATCTATCTATCTATCTATCTATCTATCTATCTATCTATCTATCTATCTATCTATCTATCTATCTATCTATCTATCTATCTATCTATCTATCTATCTATCTATCTGTCTATCTATCTACCGTATCTATCTATCTATCTATCTATCTATCTATCTATCTATCTATCTATCTATCTATCTATCTATCTATCTATCTATCTATCTATCTATCTATCTATCTATCTATCCATCCATCCATCCATCCATCCATCCATCCATCCATCCATCCATCCAGCCATCCATCCATCCATCCATCCATCCATCCATCCATCCATCCATCCATCCATCCATCCATCTATCTATCTATCTATCTATCTATCTATCTATCTATCTATCTATCTATCTATCTATCTATCTATCTATCTATCTATCTATCTATCTATCTATCTATCTATCTGTTTTTCTGCTTTTCTAGTTATCTATCCCCTTATCTATTCTTTTCTATTATCTAAAAGAAACCCGTATTCTTCATGATAATTTGGTTTGAAAAGACAGAATATTCATAACACTTATGATTTCAACAATAACACAAAATAATTTCCAGTTTACATATTGTCAACGGGGCAAGTGCAGTAAAAGATAAATCATGTTTAGTTCACAAAAACTCTTATTAAAGACTTACTGATTGACAAAAATTATATGAATGCATTTTAAAAACCCTTTAAGCTAATGTGAAAAATTAAATCTCCATTATGTGAATGACTTTAAAGCTAGTTCTGTCAGCCCTTCACTTTTTTTTTTTCCTATTAAGAACAGTCAAAGCAAATTGCAAGGAAGAAGACAATATTTTCTATCATCATTTCAAAATGGGTTTCTAGTGCAGAAACAAGGCTTTTTGTATAATTGGCATCAGAGAGTTACCTTGGTTTTTGTTTTGCATGGTATTCAACCAGAATCTGGAATTATCTGCCATTCCTGACAGATCGAGGTGTGATACCAAACAACAGGCCAAAGCAAATCCTGGCATTAGTGTTCAATTTAACCTGCAATAAAGTGTACTGACATTCAAAATCGTCTCAGCCATTTCCAGGTCATATTTTTCAACTGCTTAGCAATGCTATCATTATTTCACTGTAATGAGAGGATAAAGGAGGGGGCCCAGCACTTTTCCTAGCATTAATCTGCAAGCTGCCACTATGTCAAGTAACACAGTAATCATGTCACTAAATAGGTGTGATGGCTCTAGTCCAACAAAACCCGCTAAATGTCAGCATATCAAACAGCTAAAAACACAGCCCTGCTCAAAATGTGGGCTAAGGCTGTTTTGCAGTTTTCCTAGATGCCCCAAACTTTCCAACTAAGAAAAATCTGCACAACACGGTCAGTATGCAAACATTAGATATATAAAAAAGTCTCCTAGCGAACAAAAGAATGGGTAACCAAAGGTTGTTAAAGTGATGTCTGGCTCTTTGAAGAGGATTTCCGACTTAAAAATTGATGACCTATCTGTAGAACAACATTCTAATTTGTATAGGGCTGCCCAACAGTACCCCAAAAGCAGATGTTAGGAAAAGTAGGATCGGCATGTTGGATTACCCATGGGAGAAGGGCAGCTGCCAGGCTTATTCCTCTCTCCTCTTCTAAGTAAACTTTCACACTTGTGCAAGTTGAGTGTGCACGGGTTCGGAAAAGATAGCTGTCAGGCAAATGACCGTTCAGCCAACATCTTTCTAATGTGTCCACCTTAAGAATGTATGAACATCTCAATAGCATTAACTCTAGCATGACAAGTTGGATGGTAAGGGTCTATTTAAAGAATACAACAGACAAATGTCACTCAGGTCATGCAGCCAGATCTAAAAAGTTAGGAGCCAGCAAGAAAACAGTCTGGTCTCAGGGGCGGAAGTACTGGGTTATTATTGTGGGTAGTACTGGTACTGTTTTATTTGCTGTAATAGGTCCAAAACTTTGTTTATAATATATCTTTATATATGGGGTTGGAGCGCCTTTTGTTTGTTAAACACGCCTCAAAATCACCTTCCAAAGGCCTTATGCACAGGATCGTAGTCATTTTGCGGGCCGCAAAACCACAGATCCGTTGTGGTGAATTTGTCCACCAAAATGTTTTTGTTGTGCATCTGTGTGTCATCAGAATTTACGGATCCGTAACAAAAAAATTATTGTCATCAGTTTAGTAAAGCCATAAAACCGGAAAATAAAATTACTTGTCCTAAATTTTCGTATACATGGGGCAATAAAAACGAATGGGTCCGCAATTTATCTGCAAAAATTATACAAAAGCACATCTTTTTAGACAGGTCTATAACATTCCCTAATCAGACTCCTTTACCTGGCCCCATTAGTCATCAGAATAAGATTCCCTCACACTACTTGCACCGTACTGCATTTCATGTCCGTAATACACAGATCCTGGCTGGTGACCGGCTCATGCAGCTTTATGTGTACCACCCCATGTGTATAAAAGATGGCTGGACCATTGTACTGAACAAACACTTTTACACTTTGTGTCTCCCTAATTTCTTCATAGATTGTAAGCTCTTGCGAGCAGGGTCCTCAACCCTTCTCTCTGATTGTAAATTAGCTTTGTCACTATGTAATGTCTGATATTGTCTGTTTATGTTCCCTCTAAATTGTAAAGTGCTGCGTAATATGTTGGCGCTATATAAATAAAGATTATTATTATTATTATTATTATTATTATTATTATTATTATGTCGTGTGAATGAGGCTTAACTTCAACAGCTGTGCCATCATGATCACCAGCGGGCATGTGGTTGTGATTAACACTAATGGCTGATCCAGGCCATTTAACCATTTAAAGGCCTAATTATGGTGCTGAGAAATGGAGAGAGTTTAAAAATAATGAAATACATATTTTGATTATGAATATGCCTCAACATGAAAAAGTACAATAAATGCACTTTTTAAAATAATTTTGTAATAAGTTAAAACACCTACACATATTTGGTATTACCGTACTCATCTTGACCCTTTTGTATGGTTAAAAGGGTTGTCAACCCTATTAGGACACTTGAGATGTAACAAAGGCGAATCCCCTACTTGGGATCCCCCTGTATTAGCCGGAATGGAAAGCCACTGCAAAAAGTAGTTCTAGATTTGGAGGACTTGGCACAACATTCAATTCAATTCTATGGACACCATTAACTTCAATGGGTGCCACGTAATGCTACATTTCCCTGAAATGTGTGCACACCTGTTGCTTTCCTTAGCGCTAAAAGCTGATAACCGTGCATTCCAGTAGCTGGATGAACAAACCCTTTAAGTCAATTTCTTTCCATAAACAGAGCCACTCTTGACCATGTGCTGTGTCTATTATTGTAGCTTTGGTCACCTGAATGGAGCAGATCTGCAACACCAGCAGGGTCGGCACCAGCACCCGGCGAACCCGGGCGAGTTGCGGGGGCCAAGTACCCTTGGGGGGCGCACTCGGCCGCCAGGTGCTGACGCTGCCGTCTCAACAGCATCACTGTCCATATATGGACAGTGATGTCAGGAGGAGATAAAGAGTCCCAGGCAGAGCGCTAGCGGCTCTGCTCTGGGACTCCCTATCTGGGGAAGCCCCTGACTGTCAGAGGCTTCCGCACAGACGGTCCCGCATCAGAGTCTCTTCTAGCGCTCTACCTGGTACTCCTCCTCTCCTCCTAACATCACTATCCATATATGGACAGTGATGTCAGGAGGAGAGAAGGCGTCCCAGGCAGAGAGATAGAAGCGGCTCTGCTCCGGGACTCTGTCTCTGGGGAAGCTCCTGACATCACTGTCCATATATGGACAGAGTTGTCAGGAGCAGAGCAGTGTCCCAGGCAGGGTGCTCTGCCCGGGACTTTAGCTCTGGGGTTGCCCCTGACATCACTAGCCGTATATGGACAGTGATGTCAGGGGCTTCCCCAGAGCCGGAGTACCAGAGCAGAGCCTTCACTAGCGCTATGCCTGGCACTTCAGCTCTGCTCCGGACATCACCATCCATATATGGACAGTGATGTACGGAGCATAGCAGGAGTCCCAGGCAGAGTTCTATTAGTGCTCTGCCCGGCACTATGGCTCTGTCGTTGCCCCTGACAAAACTGTCCATATATGGACAGTGACGTCAGGGGCTTCTCCTGAAGTGGAATCCCCAGCCAGAGCGTCGGCAATACTCTGTCTGGGGATTACACGCCCATAGGGAACCCCAAAGGCGCTACCTACAGGGGGGCTGTGTGGCACTACCAGGGAGGGTGGCCATGTGGCACTACCAGGGAGAAGGGCTGTGTGGCACTACCAGGGAGGGGGGCTGTGTTGCACTACCTTGGAGGAGGGGGCTGTGTGGCACTACCTGGGAGGAGGGGGCTGTGTGGCACTACCTGGGAGGGGGGCTGTGTGGCACTAACTTGGAGGGAGGGCTGTGTGGCACTACCTGGGAGGGGGGCTGTGTGGCCCTACCAGGGAGGGGGGCTGTCAAAACGACGGAACCCTTCACAATGGAGACAAACGAAAACCATTGGCACCGGATCCATCACCATTGAAATCAGTGGTGATGGAAACGGAAACCTTTGGTTTCCGTTTGTGTCAGTCAGTGTTCCGTTCCGATGGAAAGCTCTGGCGCAGATGTGAACGAAGCCTTAGTATGTGATTGGATGATGACACAGAGGGGATACAAATGGAGTATTGGTATCTATAGCATGTCGATGTGTGTTTAGATAGTGATGTCACATGCGGTTGGAGTGGGATGATGTCACAGTGAATTTGACAGATCTGTAAAGCCAGTGACGTAACTACCGCGGTAGCGCCGCTACTATGGGGCCTGCGCAGCCGAGCCTCCAAGTATGGGCTGGGCGACACTGGCCCTCTCATGCCTGTAGGTGTCGCTAGCACCGGAGGGGGCGCCGGTGCTAGTGGCAGCCAAATACATGGATTAGCACTGAAAGCGCCCGACCATCCAGTGCCTTACAATGACGCTGACTGGCTAGCGGCGCAATGACATCATCGCGCCGCTTCCATGCTTGGAAGGTGCTGATTGACGGGGCAAGTCATTCTGCCCCGCCAATCAGCGTCATTGGACGACACTCGTTCAGCTCCAGCAGACATGCTCAGAAGAGAGCATGTCTGCATCGCCAGTGAACAGCGTGGGAATGGGATCATGTGAGTATGTCAAGTTTATATATTTTTTTCTTATACAAATGTGAGTGGCATTATCTATAGTGGGGGGTCTATCTAAAGGGGGGGTCGTCTTTATGTGGGCCATTATATACAGGGGGGCCTGTATGTGGGCCACTATATACAGGGGGGTCTATATGTGGAGCACTAGCTACAAGGGAGGTCTGTATGTGGGGATGTGGGGCACAATCTACAGGGGGGTCTATATGTGGGGATGTGGGCCACTATATACAGAGGGCTCTATAAGTGGGCCATTATATACAGGGGGGTCTATATGTGGGCCACTATATGCAGGGGGGTCTATATGTGGGGCACTTGTTACCGGGGAGGTCTGTATGTGGGGATGTGGGGCACAATCTACAGGGGGGGGGTCTATATGTGGGGATGTGGGCCACTATATACAGGGGGCTCTATATGTGGGCCACTATATACAGGGGGCTCTATATGTGGGCCACTATATACAGGGGGCTCTATATGTGGGCCACTATCTACATGGGGGTCTATATGTGGGGCACTATCTACAGGGGGGTCTACATGTGGGGCACTATATGTGAAACACTATACAGGGGTGGGCTATATGTAGAGCACTATCTATAGGGGAGCTATTTTTAGGGTACTTTCTATAGGGGTGGGCTATATGCGGGACCTTATATACAGGGGTGGGTTACCTGTGGGGCACTAGCAACAGGATGGCTATATGTAGTACACAGTCTACAGGGGTGGGCTATATGTGGGACACTATATACAGGGGGAGCTATATGTGAGACACTATCTACAGAGGTGGGCTATACGTGGAGCACTATCTATAGGGGAAGCTATATGTAGGGCAGCATGGTGGCTCAGTGGTTAGCACTATTGCCTTGCAGCTCTGGAGTCCATATGTGGGCACTATCTACAGGGGCTTTTTATGTAGGTCACTATCTACAGAGGCTCTATGGGGGTCACTATCTACAGGGGGCTATGGGGGCACTATCTACAGGGGGCACGGTGTGTGTGTGACATAGTGTATGGTACTATTATAATCAGGGACACAGTGTATGGCGCTATTATAGTTAGAGGTGCAGTGCATGGTGTTTTATTATATTTAGAGGTGTTGAGAATTTTAACTTTGTTTATAGGTGCAGAAATGTTTTAAAAGTGAGAAGCTAAAGACATCTGAGCGGAAAACTGCAGAAATTGGTCATGGCCGGAAGAAATCCATCATAGAGGTTTGGACCGGAGGGTGAAGAATAGAACTAGAATCTGAGACGTCAACGGTGAGTCACTTAATATAAATGTTTATTCTGCCTCTAATCAATATTGTAGTCACTGTGTGATCTGCAGCGAGATGATTATGATATGATATTTTTTTGTGAAACAGCATATCCCAGCATATCCTTACCATTGTTCGGGCCATGCTGGGAGCTGTAGTTTTACGCCGTACAAACCTATACGGCAGGGGTTGCACTAAATTGAGCTGTATTTGTTCTGGTGTTGTATATATGTACTGATCTTGGTTCTGATGCTGTATGTAAGTACTGAGCTTGGTTCTGGTGCTGTATATACGTATGAGATTGGTTTTGGTGCTGTGTATATATGTAATGAGTTTGGTTCTGGTGCTGTATATATGTACTGAGCTTGGTTGTAGTGCTGTATTTATGTACTGAGGTTGGTTCTGGTGCTGTATTTATGTACGGAGGTTGGTTCTGGTGCTGTATATATGTATGGGCTTTGTTCTAGTGCTGTATATATGTACTAAGCTTTGTTTTGGTGCTGTATATATGTCAGAACTTGGTTCTAGTGCTGTATTTATGTACTCAGCTTGGTTCTAGCACTTTATTTATGTACTGAGCTTGGTTCTGGTACTATATATATGTCAGAGCTTTGTTCTGGTGCTGTATATATGTACTGATCTTGGTTGTGGTACTGTATGTATGTATGTACTGAGCTTTGTTCTGGTGCTGTATATATGTACTTAGCTTTGTTCTAGTGCTATATTTAAGTACTGAGCTTGGTTGTGGTACTGTATATATGTCAGAGCTTGGTTCTGGATCTGTAGTTTATATAGGATATATTTATAATAACAAAATTGCAGGGCAGATGGAATTGTTCTCAATACATTGTAAATTTAATAGGAACCTGTCAGGTAGTTTTAACCCCTTGAACCGCCACCATGTGGTAATACATGACCTGACAATATTTCCAAACATTCCCTTGTATGTTTTTTTCAGATGCAGCTAAATCTTTAAAATCCACTTTTAAAATGGCGCACACTATATGCTAATTACTCATTAAAGGGTCATGGGGCGGTGCCGCTATCCTGAAGAGTCACATAGTCCTGCCTCCAAACCCACCTTTCTATGTTTGAGTGACATCTCCCTGGCTGATGCAACTTTCTCGGATGCGCCATTGCCTGGTGGCACTATACACAAGGGGGGCGGGGCTGTGTGGCACTATACACAAAGGGGGGCTGTGTGGCACTGTACACAAGGAGGAGCTGTGTGGCACTATACACAAGGGGGGCTGTGTGGCACTATACACAAGGGGGAGCTGCGTGGCACTATACACAAGGGGGAGCTGTGTGGCACTATACACATGGGGGAACTGTATGGCACTATTTACAAGGGGGAGGGCTGTGGCTGTATCTACAGGGGGCTGAGTGTGGCGCAATCTACAGGGGTCTGTGCGCTGCACTTTCTACTAAGGGGGGGGCTGTGAGCACTGTATACAAGGGAGTGGGGCTGTGTGTCACTATATACAGTGGGAGCTGTACAGCGCTATATACAGTGGGGGCTTTATGGCGATATCTACAGGGGAGCTGTATGGCACTATCTACAAGGGGGAGGTGGGGGCGCTATCTACAAATGGGGTGTTACACTGTCTATAGGCGGGGCTATATAGCACTGTTTACAGGGGGGCTGTATGGCACATACTACAGGGGGCACTATTTATAAGGGGGGGCTGATTGTGGCACCCAGGGGGGGGGGCCCCGGTCAAGAGTTTGCAATGGGGCTCAGTCTTTCCTAGTTACGCCCCTGTGTAAAGCTTAATTGTCATGTCACAGGGCTCATCTTAGGCTAAGTTCACATCTTCTTTTTACTGTACATTTGACGTGCACGTTCTGATATGAAAAAACAGTGTCAAAACACAGCGTGTACATTGATTTCTATAGTCAAGATGGATGCCTTAACAGTGTAGTTTGTACATAAGTTTTATGTGCTTACGTTCTATCCTTTATTTTTTCCCAAGTTCTGAAAAGCATAGTCTACTATGCTTTCCAATACTTCTCCAAAACGTACACCACACGTATGGTGACGTCTGTATGACGTTTAAAAACTTAAACCCTACTTTTGGATATGTCAGACGTATAAGTTTTTGTTACCATATATGGCAAATCAGCAAGATCATGTGATAAAACAGTGCCTCCCACTACCCAGCCCCTCAGAACTGGCGCCAGAAAACACTGCCACTCTCTACTACTTTCTTTATATTTTGATTTTACAAAGCTTTATTGATTTAGCTCCAGAACAACAAATGTATATGTTTTTAGAAGTTAGAGCTTACACAAACGTATAGAAATGTATATGACGTATACTACAAAAAAACTTAAGCGTATGTTATAAATGCATACGTTTTAGTAACTTTTAAAGCGTATACGTCGCCGTATACCACAAACGTGTGCACAAGACGAAATGTAGACTGAGCCCTATTCACGAAGACTGAATTGAATTAATGCCTTCTAGCAACTGGGGAGGATCCCAGCCCATCTGCAAAAACTCTGCAAATTGCTGTAAAAACGCATGCATTTTTAGATGCGGTTTTTGGCCGTGTGGCAAAACCGCACCATGCGAATACACCCTAAGGCCGAATTCAGACAAACATAGAGTAGGTCCGTGTGACGGCCATTAGAACAACGTTCCGTGTCAAGAACATGTCCTATTTTGTTCCGCTTTCACGGATCCCTCCATAGACTCAAGTCTATGGGGATCCGTGAAAACGGAACCCACAAGGGGGCACATCGGACGTAAAAAAATGTCACGTTTATCATGTCCGAGTTTCCCCACGTTCGTGTGAATCTGGCCTAAGGATGCATTTAGATAAAATGTTGTTGAAGCACTGTAAAAAAGCATGCGTTTTACCACAAATTGTTGTGGTCTGTGATGCGGTTTTTGCCTGTGCATTTTTTACAGGTGAAACACATTTATTTTACAAGTTTCACCTTTAAAAACCACACAAATAGTGGCAAACCGTAGTAAAACTGCGATTTTTTTCTCATGTGTCCTTTACCGTGCAGCTAAAATCGGCTCATCTAAACTCAACCTTAGGGTGGGTTCCCACTTACCTTAACGCTGCGGAAGTGGATGAGATTTTGAATATCTCATGCCCACGCTGCAGAAAAAACATGCAGCGCAAATGTTAATAAATGGGCCTGCGGTGTGGAATTAAATTCTGCAGCATGTAAATTTACATGCTGCGTTTTTGTTGATTTTCCATTGCGGGTTTTCCCCATTGAATTCAATGGGGATGCAATGTCACATGGCCTGCAACGTCATCCCAAAAGGCCGGACTATGCACAGAGAAGAGGGAGGTGGTAAGTATGAAAGTTTTTTCCGCTGTTTAAATTCCGTCCGAAAAACCGCACCATCTTTTTAACTTCATTACTACTGCCTTACTAATGGCCGCTGGCTGATTGACAGTGTCCATTACTAACACTAACCCCCATTATTACCCTGGTACCGGGAAGAGCTGGGTACGATCCAGCACCCGACCATCTGTAGTGATGGTAAGGTACTGGGGCGGATGCAGGCTGGTTTTATTAGGCTGGGAAAGCCCATAAACAGTGGCCCTTCACATCCTGGTAATGCTAGGCTGCTGCTGCTTTGTTGTATCTGGTCGGTTATGAAAAATAGGGGGGACCCCACATAGTTTTTTTTTAAATGGAATAAACAACACCATTTTTCATAACCAGCTAGATACGATACAGCAGCAGCACCCTAGCATTACCAGGGTGGGAAGGGCCACTGTTTCTCGCCTTTCGCAGCCTAATAATACCAGCCTGCGACCCCCCAGTGCCTGACCGTCGCTACAGATGGTTGTGCATTGGATCATATCCGGCTCTTCCAGGTACCCCTGGTGGCGGTGAGTACCAGGGTAATAATGGGGATTAGTGTTAGCCTTTTCAGCGGCTAACACTAAGCCTCACCTTAGTAATGGACATTGTCAATCGGCCAGCGGCCATTGCTAAGGCGGTAGTAATAAAGTTTAAAAAAATAGAAGGACATAGAAAAAATATTTTATTGAAATAAAAACCCACAAATCCCTCATTAACAATTTTATTGAGAGAAAACAAGTCGTAATCTAAGTAGTCCTCGAATTCAATGTAGTCAACAACCAAACCCGTAAAAAAACACAAATACACCACAAAAATTAGTAACACATACAAAAGCAAAGCAATTCTTATACTTACCTTTCCTGGATACACTACCGTTCACCCAGACAATTTTGTGTTTTCCATGAAAACTCACACTTATATTTATCAAATGAGTTGCAAAATGACTAGAAAATATAGTCAAGACATTGACAAGGTTAGAAATAATGATTTTTATTTGAAATAATAATTTTCTCCTTCAAACTTTGCTTTTGTCAAAGAATGCTCCATTTGCAGCAATTACAACATTGCAGACCTTTGGCATTCTAGCTGTTAATTTGCTGAGGTAATCGGGAGAAATTTCACCCCATGCTTCCAGAAGCCCCTCCCACAAGTTGGATTGGCTTGATGGGCACTTCTTGCCTACGATACGGTCAAGCTGCTCCCACAACAGCTCTATGAGGTTGAGATCTGGTGACTGCGCTGGCCACTCCATTACAGATAGAATACTAGCTGCCTGCTTCTTCCCTAAATAGTTCTTGCATAATTTGGAGGTGTGCTTTAGGTCATTGTCCTGTTGTAGGATGAAATTTGCTCCAATCAAGCGCTGTCCACAGGGTATGGCATGGCGTTGCAAAATGGAGTGATAGCCTTCCTTATTCAAAATCCCTTTTACGTTGTACAAATCTCCCACTTTACAAGCACCAAAGCAACCCCAGACCATCACATTACCTCCACCATGCTTGACAGATGGCGTCAGGCACTCTTCCAGCATATTTTCAGTTGTTCTGCGTCTCACAAATGTTCTTCTGTGTGATCCAAACACCTCAAACTTCCATTCGTCTGTCCATAACACTTTTTTCCAATCTTCCTCTGTCCAATGTCTGTGTGCTTTTGCCCATATTAATCTTTTCCTTTTATTAGCTAGTCTCAGATATGGCTTTTTCTTTGCCACTCTGCCCTGAAGGCCAGCATCCCGGAGTCGCCTCTTCACTGTAGACGTTGACACTGGCGTTTTGCGGGTACTATTTAATGAAGCTGCCAGTTGAGGACCTGTGAGGCGTCTATTTCTCAAACTAGAGACTCTAATGTACTTGTCTTGTTGCTCAGTTGTGCAGCGGGGCCTCCCACTTCTCTTTCTACTCTGGTTAGAGCCTGTTTGTGCTGTCCTCTGAAGGGAGTAGTACACACCATTGTAGGAAATCTTCAGTTTCTTGGCAATTTCTCGCATGGAATAGCCTTCATTTCTAAGAACAAGAATAGACTGTCGAGTTTCACATGAAAGCTCTCTTTTTCTAGCCATTTGGAGAGTTTAATCGAACCCACAAATGTAATGCTCCAGATTCTCAACTAGCTCAAAGGAAGGTCAGTTTTATAGCTCCTCTAAACAACAAAACTGTTTACAGCGGTGCTAACATAATTGCACAAGGGTTTTCAAATGTTCTCTAATCATCCATTAGCCTTCTAACGCAGTTAGCAAACACAATGTACCATTAGAACACTGGAGTGATGGTTGCTGGAAATGGGCCTCTATACACCTATGTACATATTGCATTAAAAACCAGACGTTTGCAGCTAGAATAGTCATTTAGCACATTAACAATGTATAGAGTGTATTTCTGATTAATTTAATGTTATTTTCATTGGAAAAAAATGCTTTTCTTGCAAAAATAAGGAAATTTCCAAGTGACCCTAAACTTTTGAACGGTAGTGTGTACCCATACATACAAGTACACACATATTTTTGGGGGGGTGAACTGAACATATGTTAGTACAAGGATACTTACTGCTGGGGCCCTGTATCTAAGTCTATCATGTGTAATACTGTCTGCTGTGCCATGTATCTAAGCCTATCATGTGTGAGACTGTCTGCTGCGGCCATGTATCTAAGCCTATCATGTATGATACTGTCTGCTGAGACAAGGTGGGTATGTTGGAAAACCTAAAGGGGACTGCATGGCACTGTCTACAAGGGGGATGTATGGCATGGGGACTGCGTGTGGAACCATTCAGGGGGTTGTGACACCATATACTGGGGGCATTGTGTGGGGAATGCTCAACAGTTTTTGATTAGAGCCCCGAGACATAACTATGCTTGGAATTAAAACCACAGAAAAGGCCATACTCACAGATTAGGAGGAGGGTAAAAAACTCGTTCCAAACAGGACGCGACCAGGTCAGAGAATGCTGATGAAGGGAAGTGCCCTTCATCAGCATTCTCTGACCTGGTCGCGTCCTGTTTGGAACGGGTTTTTTACCCTCCTACTAATCTGTGAGTATGGCCTTTTCTGTGGTTTTAATTTTTATTCTATGTCCCAATTTTTTTGCATATCTTAGATTTTGGAACTAAAAGTTCTAGGTAGGGACTCGCAAGTGTGGGGATCCGTGACGTGGATTGCGAGCTTGCGTTCTTTTGGCCAAAATGACAACTAATACCCCATGTTTTTTCATGGTTACTTACATTGTACATACCTTTTTTTCAGGACGCAGCCAGGTCTTATGGTGCTGGGATAGCCTGGTGTACGGATGTTTGGCACTGCATGCAGGGCAGCCCGCTCTCTTACAGTATGGGCGTTCAAAATAGGCTGCTATTCGGCAATATATGCTGTGCCTCACTATCCAAACACTATGCCTCCATGTTTTACACATTCCACTCACGTTTTTGTATCACTCACAGCCCTGATTTCTATACACTATACTTAGTAATGTCCCCTATACCTCACATGTACACCTTACACAGTACTTTATTATTTTTTCCATTACACATTTACTTCCATGCCCAACACACCACTCCCATCAAGGTCAGTGGGAGTGGCTATCATTATTTAAACACACCTGGGCACTTCCCTTCATCAGCACTCTCTGACCTGGTCGCGTCCTGTTTGGAACGGGTTTTTTACCCTCCTCCTAATCTGTGAGTATGGCCTTTTCTGTGGTTTTAATTACAATCTATGTCCCAATTTTTTTGCATAACTTTGCTTGGAGCCCCAGAAATGCCAAATTTGCCCCTGTGGGTTAGTACAAGGATACTTACTGCTGGGGCCCTGTATCTAAGGTTACATTCACACGAGAATGACAGATTTATGTGCGTAAAAAACACGCGTAAATCTGTCCGTGTGTGTTCTGTTTTTGCATCAGTGTGCTTTGTGTGTGACATGTGTTTTTCACGTACTTGCAAGCACTTTTTCAGTGTAATTGATACGTGAAACACGAACAGCATACGTCGTCCGTGTCGTCCGTGTGCTGTCCGTGGTTTTCACGCACTCATTGACTTCAATGGGCGGCTAGGTGCGTGAAATACACCAACATAGGACATGCAGAGAGTTTCACGCAACGGACACACGCTATGTGAATAGCCTCATTGAAATGAATAGGTCCGTGTGCTGTGCGTTATTTCAATGCACAGGACATGGACGAGATTCACGCTCATTTGAATGTGCCATAAGTCTATCATGTGTGATACTGTCTGCTGGGGCCATGTATCTAAGCCTATCATGTATGATACTGTCTGCTGGGGCCCTGTATCTAAGCCTATCATGTATGATAATGTCTGCTGAGACAATGCATCCAATTCTATCAAGAAGTGCAGCTATAAATAAGAGTCTTAGGCTTATAGATATGCTATCTCCGATACATATATATATAAAAAAAGATATATTTCCGGGTGTGGGGGGGGGGGGGGGTAAATATATGTCTTGGGGCTTGTGCCCCTAATCTTTTATGACAATGACACTAAGGACTTGTCCACACGTAATGAACTTGCTGCAGAAAATCTGTTGAAACTAGCAGACTTGCTGCTGCGGCAAAAACGCACCATTTCCTGCGTTTTTGACTGCAGAAAATGGTGAGTATTTTGCTGCGTTTTTCACAATGCTAGGAGATAATGACATCTCCTCTGAAAAACGCAGCAATTCAAAATGACGCACTGCAGGTCAATTTCTGTCCAGAATTTTTACGCAGCGTGTGGATGAGATTTGTTCAATTTAACCTACTTTGCTGCTACTGTATTCTGCTGCATATTTTCCGTCCACTATTCTGGACTGAAAATATGCAGCAATTCTGCTACTTGTGGCGGAGCCAAGTATAGCGGCGGCGTTTTGAGTGAGGTCGGTGCGTACTGGCCCGAGAGTGGAGCAGTCCGGTCACTTGACCTGAGTCACCTGACCTCATGTCAGTCACTCTGACCGCCGCTGCCTCCGTGTTATTCCCTGCTTGGCTCCGTCCGCCCTACTCACTCACATTTAGGAGCAGGAGGAGGACGGAGCAAAGTATGGCGACGGTCTGAGTGAGGCTGATGTGTGCCGGCCTGGGAGTGGATCAGTCCAGTCACCTGACCTGAGTCATCTGACGTGAGTTCAGGTGACTGGACTGATCCACTCCCGGGCCGGCACGCACTGACCTCCTCACTTAGACTGCCGCATCTTCATTCACTAGTTGTGAAGGGCTCCATCTGCCCTTCTGCTCCTGACCTAAAATTTAGAAACTTAGCTGAGGCCTAAATGTAGAAATTTAGCTGTAGTGTAGACATAGGACCTGTCCTAAAAGCATGAAGTGAGGTCAGGTGACTTAAAGGGGTTTTCCCATCAAGGACATTTATGAGATATCCACAGGATATATTATAAATGTTA
The DNA here is from genome assembly GCF_050947455.1 of Rhinoderma darwinii. Taxonomy (NCBI): domain Eukaryota; kingdom Metazoa; phylum Chordata; class Amphibia; order Anura; family Rhinodermatidae; genus Rhinoderma; species Rhinoderma darwinii. Next base: position 216,791,023 of record NC_134690.1, on the reverse strand, counting down.
GATCGGTGTGGGTCTCAGATCTATCTCTGGAATGGGATCCTCTAAACCCCCGTTCTACCTCTTTGCGTTGTGGCTAAAGCTTGTGATTCATACCATGAATAAGAAAACAGCGCAGCTCGCTGAGCTACGCTGTTTCCGCAAGTCCCATAGAACTGAATGGTAGTTACGGAAAAAGCGTAACTCGCATGCTACGCTGCTTCCGTAACTGCCATTCACTACTATTGGAGTTACGGAAACAGTGTAGCTCAGCGTGCTACACTGTTTTCTTCTTCATGGTTGGAAATCAGCCAGAACTCAGAGAGGTAGAACGGGGTTTAGTGGTTCTAGAGATAGGTGCGGGTTCCAGAGATGAGACACGCATCTATCTGACATTTATGACATATCCAGTGGAAATTTCATAAATGTCCATGATGGGAAAACCCCTGTAAGGAAGTCTGAACAACTTACTGCTGCGAGCAGTTCTTTTCAAAACTTACCATTGCAAAGAGTCGACGGCTCCAGACTGACCGACGCAGGAGAAACATCATCAATACCGGCTAACATCACACACCTCACCAAAGAGAAGCAGTTCCAGCCATCACATTAGGGGTGAGTTAATTAAATGTTTGACCAAATATAGCAGGCAAATTTTTTTTGATAATTTTGTATGGCCCGCGAAAATTTTTATAAATATCCAAATGGACCTTGGCAGAAAAACAGTTCCCCACCCCTGATCTAGGCAATAGTCTGAGAGCTACTCGGACGTGAAAAAACTGCAGTTTTTTTTCTAGGAGTTCAATCTCCTAGAGGGAGCCCCCGACATCTCAACATCCCAGCCGTAAATAGTGCCACCCCCCCTGTAGATAGCTACCCCCCGCTGTAGATAGCATCAAACCCCCCTTCCCCCTGTAGCGCCACCTAAACTCCCACTAGAAACAGAATCCCTGATGTCAGATCGCTCTGTGCCAGGGTTTCCGCTTCTAGAGAGAGCCTAGGTGGCGCTACTTACAGGGGGTTTTGCGGGGTTTGTGTGTGGCGCTATCTACAGTAGGGGGTGTATTCCTGGACATGAGAGTGCAGCGCTGCTCTCATTGAAGCAGCACTTCACTCATTAAACCCCGTTCCAGGCTGCCAACGTTTATATACGTGACAACTGTACGGGGAATCAGCAGTCGGCTCTCTCTAGGAACCCCTGGCCGACACTCTGACAGGGGATTCCGATACTGGAGAAGACCCTGGCGTCACTATCCACACTATCTTACAAGGAGCTACAGTGGTGTTATCTACAGGAAAGGGGTGCCATTTAGGGGTGTGTGCTGCTATTTACAGGGGGAGTGGCACTATCTACAGGGGAAGTGGCGCTTTCTGCAGGGGGGTGGTGCTATCTACAGTGGGAGTGGCGTTATCTACAGGGGGTGGCACTATCTACAGGGGGATGCTGCTATCTGCAGTGTGGGGGCACTATCTGCAGGGGGTGGCACTATCTACAGGGGGTGTGCTGCTGTCTACAGGTGGTGCTATATACATTGGGTGTGGCACTATCTACATGGGCACTGTGACATTATATGGGCACAGCCTACAGTGGACACTGTGGCGCTATCTACGTGGGCACTGTGTGTGGCACTATGTGGGCACTAACTACAGTGGGAACTGTGGCACTATGTGGGCACTGTGACACTATTTACAGTGGGCACTATCTATATGGGCAATGTGGCACTATCTACAGTGGTATTGCGTCACTATCTACATGGGCACTGTGGTGTTTTCAGGTGGCTGGGACAAAAAAAAACCCTAACTAATAAAATTCATAAATTTTTTTAACGTCCATGAAAAACGGATGGCAAATGGCAGTGAAAAATGGTCAGACAGCCGGGAAATGGATTAAAATTTTGAGGCACATTGATGCAAAACAGCCATGACCCTTGGTCATGAAAGGGTTATTCAAACCACCATGGCCATTGTATTATTATTATTATATTCATAAAAAAAGGACTGATAAATATGTACATTGTAGCCTTTTTTTTTACAATTTATATACCCTTCATTTTGGCAGAATTTTGAAATGAGCCTTTTGTGTGAATGGAGAACGAAACATCATTTAAGAGTAAGGCCACACGGAGCAGCCCTGACACGATCGCAACGCGGCTAACAACCACTCCGGCCCCATGTTCGGTGCGGCTGTCAAAAAGCCTGTTAGTGGGCGCACGTTAATGCGGGTAAACCGTCGCTTTATCTGCAAAATCGTGCGGCCATGAATTAATACACCCTTTATGGCCGCATGATTTTGCAGGTTACAACAAGTTACCCCCTATTCATTCTCTATGGCAGCGCCGGAAAAAGCCGAACGCTGCACTTGGCTATCTCCGGCACTCCCATAGAGAATGAATGGAGCGGCAGTGCGCATGAGCATGTAACCAAAATACCCCTTAACGAGGTATTTGACAGCCATGCCTACATAGTGCCAGCGTAGTTGTTGGCCGCGTTGCGACCGTGTCAGGGCCGCTCCGTGTGGGCCTACCCTAACTCAAATTTCAGTAAAAGTGTAAAGGATCTGCCAGGCACAACTTCTGTGTATACGCCCATAGGTAATCAGTCTGCACCTGAGTCTATGTCTCTGAGACTGACTCCATCTTCCACCACTCGGGATGGCAGGCTTAGGAGCGGGAGAGCAGATAGGCTCTCCCGCTCCTAAGCCTGCCATCCCGAGTGGTGGAAGATGGAGTCAGTCTCAGAGACATAGACTCAGGTGCAGACTGATTACCTATGGGCGTATACACAGAAGTTGTGCCTGGCAGATCCTTTACAAAAAGATTAGAAAAGCGCTTGAATTTGCAGAAATGTAATCTAGATATACTGAACACACTGCGGAATGTTGTGAAATGGTGTTCAAAATTGGAATTTACCTTGAAGTACTCTAAGGGTATGTTCACACGCAAACTCAAAAACGTCTGAAAATACGGAGCTGTTTTCAAGGGAAAACAGCTCCTGATTTTCAGACGTTTTTTAAGCCACTTGCGATTTTTGCGGCGTTTTTTATGGCCGTTTTTGGAGCAGTTTTCTCTAGGGTCAATGTAAAACGGCTCCATAAACGGCCCAAGAAGTGACCTGCACTTCTTTTTCGCAGCCGTTTTTTACGTGGCCGTTTTTCAAAACGGCCGCGTAAAAAAAACGGCCGTTGGAACAGAACGCCGTTTTTCCCATTGCAATTAATAAGCAGATGTTTGGAGGCGTTCTGTTTCCGATTTTTCGGGCGTTTACGGGCCGAAAAACGGCCGAAAATTGGCCGTGTCAACATACCATTAGGGTAAGGCCACACGGTGCGTTTTTAAACTGCAGCAAGTCATTTTTCAATAGAAGTCAATGGTGAAATTTTGGTTATGGACAGACTATTATATTACAATGTGTTTTTTGTGCGGTTAACTGCATCTTCATAATGTCCGACCGCATGCGGTTAATGACCGGGCTGCCAAAGTTGTTGCTGAACTGCTTGTGTTTTTGCTAACAGTTCTGCAATGCGTTGTAATGAACTATATACAGGAAGCTGCTAACAGACTTCAACACGGGTGAAAACTATGTCCATAAGCTATGTGCGTAAAAAACCCGCAACAGAACTGCAGCATTACAGAGACAAAAAACGCATGCAGTTGACCGCATGCGGTTTTCAAACACAACAAAACTGCAACAAAAACCACGTCAACGACGCACCGTGTGGCCTTACCGGTAAGGCCACGTGGTGCATCGTTGAAGCGGATTTGTTGCGGTTTTGTTGCGTTAGAAAACCACATGCGGTCAACTGCATGCGTTTTTTCACTGGTGTTGAAGATAGAGGCAGTCATACATTGTAGTTTTCTGCTTTTTTCCGCTACGAAAATGCAATGCAAGTACGCCATGTGTGAGCGCTCTAAGGCCTCATGCACATGGCCGTAGCGGTGTGCACAGTCCATGATTACAGGCACAGTCGGCAGCGGACTGTCACACGAATTTGCTTCCATTATAAAGCATAGGAGCATGGTCAGCAAATTAAAAAAATAGGACGTCCTATTTTTTGCGGGTCATTTCTACAGCCTGAACACTTACCCGTAAATATACGGGAAAGTGTCCGTGGGCCATAGAAATTAGTGGATCAGTATTTTTATCTGCAATTACGGATCAGTAATTGCAGATAAAAATTATGGTCGTGTGCATGAGGCCTAAGACTGGGATTCCACAGGGCATTTTGATCGTGTTTTGGTCACTTTCACACAGTAGTATTTTGGTAAGTATTTTGGATCAGCATTTGTAACCAAAAATCAGGAGTGGGTCCATAACATAGAAGATGTGCAAATATTTTTTCATTATACTTTTTCTCTTTGTAGTTTCCACTCCTGTTTTTGGCTTACAAATACTAATCCAAAATACTGACCAAAATACTGCATTGTGGAAGAGGCCTTTTACCGCATTTTTATTGCAAAACATAGCTTCAATGTACTTCACCTGTAATAACTGCAAGACCAAAAACTACATCGCAAAACCGGTTTTTACAATACGTTTTTCACAGTAATTAAGAAGCACATGAAAATCGCTACAAAACTGCAATAAAAATGCGATCAAGTCGCCTTGCAAAATTTCAGCCTTAGGCTTCATTTACACGAATGTGTCCGTTTTGCGTGCGTAAAAAATGCAGCGTTTTTCCTGCAGTTGTATGGTGCTTGTCAGCGTTTTTTACGCGCGTATGTCATCCGTATGTTACGCGTTATTTACGTCAGCAAAACAAAATGAAGGAGGTGGTTGCCTTTTTCTCATCATTTCTTTAGCAACTGTTGCGTGAATCACGCACAGCACACGGATGTGCATCCGTGTGCTGTCCGTGATTTTCAAGCACCCATTGACTTCAATGCGTGCGTGATGCGCAAAAAATGCTCAAGTATAGGACATGCAGTGAGTTTCATGCAGCGGACACACGCTGCGTGAAAAACACTGAATGTCTGAATGGCCCCATTGACTTTCATAGGTCCGTGTGACGTGCGTTATTTTCACGCGCATAACACGGACGTGAAATACGCTTGTGTGAAATAGGCCTTAGGGTGCACTAATATGTGGCGTATGTGCCTTGTATTTCCGCAGAATAAAAATACAGTGCGGAAAACTACAATGTATGTCTATGGGAAAAATATTCCGCAACTCGACTGATTTCTCTAGTTCTTGTGTTGCAGAATATTTTCTCATAGCCTTATATTGTAACATTTTCTACAGCGTATTTTTACACTGCGGAAATATGAGGCACATACAACACATGTGAGTGCACCCCTAAAATAGGGTCGCATGAAGGGTTGGCTGGGTGGCCAAGGCCGAGAACCGCGCTACCATGCAGATTTACTGTAAAAAGGTGCAGGTTTTTAATTGTTAATGGCCGCACGATTTTGTAGTTTAATTTTGTAGTTTAACCAAATGCTCTGTTTTCTAATGTGTCTCGGCTGTCCAATGGCTGGTTCGTGTGGCACTACCCTAATCCCATTCACAATATCCCTACACCTATTTTGCAGCCTGATGTTTAGTTTTTTTATAATCTTTTATTACATTTTATAAGCTATCAAGTATAATTGCATTTGTGATTAAAAAATAAAAATTCCCCAACAAAACATATGCGGAGTTCCTCAGAAGATCTGCCACAGCATGTATTTTTTGTGAGTATTTTTCAGTTAGTAGCCCTGTTATCCACATTATGCTGCCCTCACTGAAAGTAGCATAATGTACTGACAGAAACGCTGATTTCTGAGAACTTACATACAGAGCCCGGGCCGCACTGCCAGAAAAGAGTCCAGCGTATTCATGAGCTGCCGCTAACTCCCCCCACTGTCCACTAGCTCCACCCACTCCACTGATTGACAGATGTCTCCCTTTAAACAGGCAAAATGTGGATGACAGGTTCCCTTTAAGTGTCCTTGCAAAGCTTACCTGGATCAGATACTGAGAACAAAGGTTCAAGAGCTCAAGTAACTGCAGGTGACTGCCAGCTGCCAAAACATCTTGGATCGCCCCTGGCTCCAATAATATCTATTAAAACAAAGGAAATATTATGGCTTTTTCCACACAAGACGGAAATGCAGGAGAATACAGTACCAGCCACGAGAATAAAATGTGAACAAATCTCATCCACATGCTGCTGAGTACTAGAATCAGAGCATGTTGTGGCTATTCACAGCGGATTTCACCCTTTTCAATGAAGAAGGGGTGAAATCCACAGTGAATCCACACGTAACGAAAATCTGCAACAAATCCGCTCTGTGTGTGGGTGCCCTAAATGATCAGCATGTTGTCAATAAATACACTGCCATAGTCTAATGTTCTACTGGCCAAAGACAATTTCAGACTTTGCAGAACCATCCTAATGTTAAATGAGCAAAATCAGGCTCTTGACATTAGACATGATATATCTATAAATACATCTAGTTTTTTCAGGAAAAAAAAATACATCACAAATTCTATTTAACACCTTCCTGCATTTTCAAGTACATGCACGTCATGGGGTCAACTTCCTGCATTCGGATGTGCATGTGATGGTGATCGCGTGGGCACAGAAGCACGATCACCGCAGGACCCCGGCTGTGACTGACAGCCAACTCCCGCTGCAACGGCTAAGATTGAAGAAACCTTCAAGCTCAGCCGTTTAACCCCTTAAGTGCCGTAGTCAATAGCGACCGCGGCATTTAAATCTCTTGACAGAAGGAAGGAGCTCCCTCTGTCACCCATAGGCGGCCCGCGAAAAGGCTCACCGGCCGCTGATGGGTTGCCATGGCAGCTGGGGGCCTAATAAAGCTAATAGATAAAAGGTAACATTATTTATGCCGCATAGTGAATGCCGTAAATTTACAATGCGCAAACAATGCTGGAATAAAAAAAAGTTTATAAAAGTCAATTAATATAATATATGCACCCAAAAATTGTGTGCCCTTGAAAAATTCAACTAGTCTCACAAAAAACAAGCCCTCATATGGCTATGTTGATGGAAAAAGAAAAAAGTTCTAACTCTTGGAATGTGAAGATGAGAAAAATAAAAAAGGCCAAAATAGGCCTGGTCGTTAAGGGGTGAAGTACCTTTTTACCATGCAATGGGCTGCGGGAGCAAATATTCTTATATCTTGCAGTCCATTAAAATGCACTTAGATCATGTAAGGGCCCAATTTGAACACACTTGTGAAAATCATGGAATCTGATTGTGTCAGATTCAGGTCTTATTCACACGACCGTGTTAGATCTGTGATATACGGACCACATGTCGGCCGCATTAACATGTTACAGTGCGGGACAGAAGTCCTGCGGGGAGGCAGGGACAACTAGCGTCATAGATAACTATGATGCTAAGAGCCCGGCTCCCTAAACTGTGTTCTGTCCGGGAAATGCGGCCGACATGCGGTCTGTATATCACGGACCAAACACGGTCATGTGAATTAGGCCTAAGGCCCCATGCACACGAACGTGCTTTTGCGCCCGATATTCCCCTGAAAATCCATGGGAGAATTGCGGCCCCATTAATTTCTATGGGTCCATGCACACGACCGTGGTTTCCAGGCTCATAGAAAATAATGGACGCGGCGGCTCGCGGGTGACACTCTGCCCCCGGCCGACCAGAAAATCACGGCCGTGCACATGGCTACGTTCGTGTGCATAAGGCCTTAGCGTACATGGCCACTATACCAAGCTGTGTTCTGTGTAATGTATGGCGAGAGAGGGAGGCAATGTATAAGCCCAGCCGCAGCTGCATTCTGTATCTGCGGTTGTGGCCAGCTATGGGGATGCTGCACGTATGATAAAGTAAGAAGGCTTTTTACTACAAATACACTATAAAGTTAATTTACTTACATTAAAGTGGCCAATTATGGCCAATGCTATGAAAATACAACAACCCCATTTAGGTCAATAAATAAGCTACTTCCTTGCAGGTAGAAACAGGGCAGCGGCTGTCCAGGGTCGAGAGAAGCTAATACAAGCTCAGCCCTAGACAGGACCTGTATATGTTCACGGCTCGGTACAGTTACAGTATGTGTATCAGAACTGTGTCTTATAATGATCCCAGCACCTGTGTGTACATCACATGACCATGGACAGAATTTTATTTACTGGAAGCAAACAATGAATCTTCCGACTGAACAACAGCAAGCAGAGATCTTGAAAACTGTGAGGAATTAAAGTGGTTTTCCCATCAGAGACATTTATGACATATTCACAGGATATGTCATAAATGTCAGATAGATGTGGGTCCCACCTCTGGGACCTGCACCTATCTCTAGACTCGGGTCCCCTAAACCCTGTTCTACTCCTCTGTGTTGTGGCTGAATCGTGTGATTTTCGACCATGAATTACAGAAACACCGTAGCTCGCATGCTACGCTGCTTCCGTAACTGCCATTCACTACTATGGGAGCTACGGAAACTGCGTAGCTCAGCAAGATACGCTGTTTCCATTATTCATGCTTCAGCCACAACACAGAGCGGTAGAACGGGTTTTAATTTGAATTATGGAAACAGCGTAACTTGTTGAGCTACGCTGTTTCCATAACTCCCATAGTAGTGAACGGCACTTACGGAGGCAGCGTAGCATGCAAGCTACGATGTTTATGTAATTCATAGTCAGAAATCACGATTCAGCCACAACACTGAGCGGTAGAACAGGGTTTAGGGTTCCCCGTTCTAGAGATAGGTGCGGGTCCCAGAGGTGGGACCCGCATCTATCTGACATTTATGACATATCCTGTGGATATGTCATAAATGTCTCTGTGGGAAAACCCCTTTAATACAGAAAGTATATTGGAAAATTGTATAGCTTTTAATTATACAAAATATAACCTGACTTTGCTGAAACCGGACAACCCCTTGTAGCTTATTGAACTAGCAACTTCAATGGTTTTCCCAGCATTCTAGGCGACTTTAGAATATGTTGATAATAGCTGGACACTATCAATTGAATAGCAAGACAATAAAAATATATTTATTAGCCACTAGATGGCCCCAAAGATTAAATAATAAAAGATATCCCTGCTAGGAACGGCATAGTAGAGGGATGCAGGGAAGACAGTTTACGGTCTTTCATACAAGTATATGGCATGTCAACAATATTCATAGATCTAAGCATTTAATTGAAACTTTTTAGAATGTGATCTTGTGTTCGCCAATATTTTCATAGAAGGAAATATTTTATGAGTGGACTAATCAAGTGCATTGGATGTGGTTCTTGCACTGACCCAAATGGGAATTTGGTGGATGAGAGTAAATTTTCTTATCAATACATTAAGTTAAAAAGTGTTGTCTTCTGAAGAAAACCCCTTTCCATATGAGTCCTTTCGGGAACCCACGGTCGGGTGCATGGGCCCATTGAAATGAATGGGGCCTCAATTCATCCATGGATTTGCATGTGAATTGCGGCCACAAAAATACGTTCATGTGCATGGGGCCTTAGTCTGTCGCCAGCCAAAAATAGAGGGTAAGCAAGGAGTAGAGGCACTTTGGTAAACTCTGCCAAATTTACACTAGACTGTTTGTTACATGAGTATTTAGACAAACCAGTATTTTCTTTTTTTTTTCCCCTTCACTCATTTTTCATTTTTATGCCCTTTATATTGTAGGAACAAAAGCAAAATGTAAAGATTTTATAGACAAAGCTGTTGTAAGATAATACAATACCTGTCCAGTGTAGGCAAAGTCAAGAGCCTGTTTTAATCCAAGGCTGGTGACGCCATGTAAGTTGACTTCATCGGCTTCACTTTCAACCATGCACAGACTGAACATTGCCTGTATATTAAAAGGAGATGAGTGTTGGTTGATTAAAATACATGGAACACTAAATGCAAAACCAAAATGCAGCTTTAATATATAAAGACATAATTACATTGATATGCTGTATTTTTTTTTAAAAGGGGCAGTCCCATTTTCTTAATCAGGTGCAATATGACTGATAACCTAAATATATGAAGTTTGTAAATTGAAGCCTTGTACAAATATTGGGCCATCTCCTCCCTGGGTACCCCTCATTTTTGTAGTTCGTTGTCTACTATTACAGCCACTGCAGCGGTGCTATGGGGATTGCATATAGCAGCTTCAAGAGCGCACACATTCAGGTCAATCAAAATGAGGGGCACTGCCCACCACATAGAGCAAGGAACCAAGAAGTGGCAGGCAGCGGTGGCCATGGGGTAAGGGTAAGCAGGGAGATGGGAATCCTCTATAACTTTTTACTAGAATACATTTCGGAAACCAAAAAGATATGGCAAATTATCGAATCCTCATTATATCTTTCTAATGATATAAAGGTTGAGATTTGTAGGTGGGTGCTAGTTGTTGCGGCTGAATAATGGATGTGACACAGCTTTTGGTACAACTGTTTACTCAAATCCAAAATAACAAAGGAACTTCTTTCTTCTTCCGTTGAGCAGACAGCAACTCTGAGGTAGGGACATAGGAATCACTCGGAGTCTCCCTGAGAGAGGTCGCGCCTAACCCCCACGTTACCACTCTTTGTAACCTGCACACCTCTGGCAGTCACTGTGAGAGCTACCCACTACTGCCAGCATCACCCCAGGTAAGAGCTACGCTCTTGGCCACGGGTTGCGTCGTGGGGGTCAGTGAACTAACCGGCCTTCGGGCACCGTCTCGGGTCCTCGCGGAGCTATCCGCTACCTTTCTTGACACCCTCTCTCATCCTCAGTCGGCGGCTAAATATCACAGCCCGCCTATGGCGCAACCGAACCGTACAGGTGACAGATGCACTATGTATATTGTCCAACAGTTAGTCCGAGACTGGTTTCTGTCACTCTGCTAGTTCTACTGTTTGCTCCTAGTTCCTTCACTTGATATAGTTAACAGCCAACAATCTTCACAAACATCTGACTTCAGATAATATACATCTTTATGGACAAGCGCAGGGACACGGGCAAATGCAAGAGATGGCGGCAGATAGATATTTCCACAGGGTGACTAACTGTCGATTTTCCTCTGGGCTATGGTTAGAGGCTGGGAAGACTTGGCCCTGCAATGCAGATCTTAGATCCCTTTTCCTTCTGTGACTGGAGGCTATGGGGGAAGGAAGGGCAGTGTGGTACCTGGGTTCCTCTGATCAATGCTCCCCACTGACTGCATCCAGTATCCGGCTGCCTTCCGTCTCTGGGGCCTGGCTGTTCCGGATGCTGCGTCCCTGCTGCCTCAGGGGGTTTGACCGCATCCTGGTCGTTCCGGCTGTGTCTCTGGGGCCCTCGGTCCCGTCTCCTTATGGCGGCCTGCCACTTACTTTACGGTAGACCACCAGGATTCCATGCACGATCCCACTAAGAACTCCCGCTGCACAGCCTCGCCGCTTCCTCCAGTCTCCCTCTCTTCCTCTGTCTGCCACGCGCTTACTCCCGGATCTCTCCACTCTCCCTCTCCCGCTCTTCACGTGCTTCCGTCCACTTCTGGTTCACGCGTCACTTCCATCCTCCTCCTCGTTGCCGGAGGCTTTACTCCTCTTCCGGCGCATGCGCGAGCGCCATGACATCCGACCCAGCCGCCGATGCCATGGCAACACCCTGCTCCTGCGCTCGGGAGCCGAACTCCCGAGTTACCAGCGACTGCCCATGTTCCTGCGCGACTCCGGACAGGTAAGGAAACAAAGGGTGTTGACCACCCTTACAGATTGCCATTGCCAAAATTAACTAGTGGACGGGCCCTGCTAGAAAAAAATAATGCTGATTAGAAAATCCTTGGCATGCTCCAGAATTAGCCCAAACAATATGTGTATAGGGAAGAAGTAACAAGAGCAAAACAACAGGCACACTCCAACAGCATATATCCAAAAATCTCTTTATCAGGATACAAACAAGACCAGATTAATATAAAAACAGTTAAAAACAACGTAACATAGACATATTCCAATAAGATGGTCTCACCCTATGGTCCATTGCAAAAATATATACAGGAAAATCTAAGAGCCTCCACCCCAAGACAATCCTATAAACATAATAAGTGAAATGCTTAAAATTCATAAGTATACTCCACCATACAATACAATAGTATACAACCTTGCTAAAGTACAAGCTACAAATACAACAGACAATGTGTCATATATTGAAAAAAGAAAAAAAAAAGAGGTGCAAACCTAATACCTACAATAGGAAAAGTACTAAACAGACCTAGTGATGTAAACGGCAATGAAGAGGATTAGGGAAGGAGTTTATATCAAGGACTATATGTGTCTATGTTCCATTGTTTGTAACTGTTTTTACATTAATGTAATCTTGATTGTATACCAATAAAGAATATTTGTGGACATATGCTTTTAGGGTGTAGCTGTTATTTAATTCCTTATACAGACGTTCACATGACATTTACTGCTCAACACATATTAGACTTCCATTGATATCTCCTTTTACTTCCTTTGCCTCTCTTTCTAAAATGTGAAGGCCCATGTGGAATTTCAGGATAAAATCTTCTTTGGTTTTGAAAACATAACCCATAATTTCAAGACAAAATAAGATATAATGAAGATTAAAGAAATAAGCAGATAACTAAAAAAAAATGGAGCCACCCTGCCTGGCCTGGTGTCCAGAGAGGCAGCTCATCATGGCACAGGTAGGTTGCAGTACAGAACTTATAAATCTGAACTGCACCTAAGAGGGGTGCTACTAGACAGCCAATTAGCGCATGCACTTTAGTGATAAAACGCATGCTGATTGGCTCTACTTGCCTCCGACCTGATGCGCTGATTCGATGTTCACTCTGGCCAATCACAGGTGTTTCTCCAGTGAAACCACACTAAGTCTGGATGGTTCTTCCAGCCAATCACTTGTGTTACAGATCGGAACTGCCTGTGAAATGTAGTTTTTCTTTACGATGGCCCGGGAAAGACCATTGAAAGCAGAAAATATTCTAACCTGAGTCCACTGTAACTTGAAGGACCAATGTGCTGTAATGCCTGTCATTATACATATCAATAGTTTTCAGCACCACTGTATTGACTGAAATAATTCTGTCTATATTTTGCTAAAGAACCTGAGTTATCATGAGATCACTCCTGATGGTAAAAAGACAGAGTCAGATGATGACATTCTTGTATATTAGGGAATTACTAGTTAAGCCGTTTCCTTATGTAATTATTAAAATGCTTTCAAATCAGTTTCACATTAATCAGTTTGTGTGTTTTATTAAATCTTAGGGCCAGTTCACATCAGCGCTGGCTTCCGTTCATCTGTTCCGCTCAACCTTTCCGTCAGAAGAACAGATGAACGGAGAGCCAAATGAAAACTATCGCTTCCGTTTGCATTACCATTGATTTAAATGGTATATTTTTGTCTTTCAGTTGGTGTCAATTTTCCTCCGTTACGTTTTTTTCTTCACAGAAACAATAGCTTAGTCGACTACGCTATTGTTTCCTTGAAAAAAAAACCCTGAAACTTTGCGTAACGGAGGCAAACTGACACCAACTAAAAGAAATACCATTGAAATCAATGGTAATGCAAACGGAAGCCATCGTTTCCGTTTGGCTTTCTGTTCATCTGACGGAAAAGTTGAACGAAATAGATGAACGGAAGCCAGGGCTGATGTGAACTGGCCCAAACTTCTAAGAAATGGTATTGTTATATTTCCTTTCCTCCTTTACTACAAATTACACAACAAATACGCCATCTTTTACTTTGAACAAAAATACTGCACATACACGGCAGTTGTTTGTAGTTGATATTTGTGCTCTACTGTGCTGCAAATTATCATTAAGGCCTTATTCACACGACAGTGAAAAAAAATGTCCATTTAAAACTGATCAACTGTCAGTTTTTCATGGCCATTTTGCATCAGTTTGTCTCTAAATTTTCATCCGTTTCAAGTCCGTCTGTCCGTTTTTAATGGCCGTTTGACATCCATTTTGCATCAGTTTTTCATGGCCGTTAAAAAAACTGATGAATTTCATTGGTCAGGCTTTTTTTGTCCCAACCCCCTGAAAACAACCAAAGGAAGGTCACATGTTCACCTAGACACTATTTACAGCCTCCCTGTATATGATGCCACACACACCACCCTGTATATGATGCCACGCACCTCCCTGTATATGATGCCACACACACCACCCTGTATATGATGCCACGCACCTCCCTGTATATGACGCCACACACCTCCCTGTATATGATGCCACACACCTCCCTGTATATGATGCCACGCACCTCCCTGTATATGATGCCACGCACCTCCCTGTATATGATGCCACGCACCTCCCTGTATATGATGCCACGCACCTCCCTGTATATGATGCCACGCACCTCCCTGTATATGATGCCACGCACCTCCCTGTATATGATGCCACACACCTCCCTGTATATGATGCCACGCACCTCCCTGTATATGATGCCACGCACCTCCCTGTATATGATGCCACGCACCTCCCTGTATATGATGCCACGCACCTCCCTGTATATGATGCCACGCACCTCCCTGTATATGATGCCACGCACCTCCCTGTATATGATGCCACACCAGCCTCCCTGCAGATCATGCCACACCAGCCTCCCTGCAGATCATGCCACACCTGCCTCCCTGTAGATGATGCCACACCTGCCTCCCTGTAGATGATGCCACACCAGCCTCCCTGTACATGATGCCACACCAGCCTCCCTGTACATGATGCCACACCAGCCTGCCTGTACATGATGCCACACCAGCCTGCCTGTACATGATGCCACACCAGCCTCCCTGTAGATGCCACACCAGCCTCCCTGTAGATGCCACACCAGCCTCCCTGTAGATGCCACACCAGCCTGCCTGTAGATGCCACACCAGCCTCCCTGTAGATGCCACACCAGCCTCCCTGTAGATGCCACACCAGCCTCCCTGTAGATGCCACACCAGCCTCCCTGTAGATGCCACACCAGCCTCCCTGTAGATGATGCCACACCAGCCTCCCTGTAGATGATGCCACACCTGCCTCCCTGTAGATGATGCCACACCTGCCTCCCTGTAGATGCCACACCAGCCTCCCTGTAGATTGTGCCACATACTCACGAGAGCAGCGCCGTCTCTCCTCTTCTTCACTTGTGGTCACTCGTCTGCACGGGATCTGGCAAGGCAGCGCGACGGGGCGATGACGTCATCGAGGCGCCTTCAAACCCATGAAGACGAGTGACCACACATGAAGAAGCGCCGCAAACGTGAGTATGCCAACGATAGCCAGCAAGGGAACTAGTAGTTCCCTTGCCAGTGCCCATGTAACAGATCCGTTTTTAACGGTTGTTACATGTATTGACAGCCGTTAAAAACGGATCCATTGACTTCTATGGGGGCCGTCAGGCCGTTAAAACGGCCAAAAATAGGACATGTCCTATTTTTTGACGGCCATTATTCACGGGCCGTTAAAAAAACGGCCGTGTGAATGCACCCATAGAATATCATTGTTCTGAAAACGGCCATGTGAAAGCCGTTAAAAGGACGGCCATCACATGGCCGTTTTTCACTGTCGTGTGAAAGAGGCCTAAGGGTGTAGAATGTTAATTGATGTTGATCCCGGCTCTTCACTGGATTAATGGGAACATATGTTATTATCATTAACAGAAGATGAAGAGGCAGTCAAAGAAAATAGCTTTGACCTTTAATTGAAATAGAGCCAATAAATGCTAACTAGGATATCATCATTCATGTACTTGCATGTTGTTTCATTTCTTGTCTTTTATTATAGTTTTCATACCACGTCATCAGAACCGAATGAAGGTTGGAAGAGGGGGTCCCCTACCCAATAACAGTGTCATATAATATGTGGTAACATTAGCTGGACATAAACATTTGAGAATTGTCAGCAGACCCCATCAGTGTTGACAGGATCAACAACAATCTAACATGTATGAGGGCAGCCTCACAACGTCAGCGGTTGGGGAAAATAAGGTTCGCCATGCACAATCTTTTGTTCAGTTGGGAGATAAGTGCCGACAAAAGTATCTGGCAGACGCTTATCACTTCTCCCTATGGCAATAAACATAAACGCTCGGCACTGGTTTTCTCTAGCAGTGAAGGTAGATGGGACATCACAGCTCAGATTTTTTGCAGTATTTGTAAATTCCCTATTCTGACACACATTAAAATTTTTTATTATTGTTGGGGATACACCAAGAACTTTATTACAGGCAATTGAAAAAAGGCCAATAACCTTTTCATGAACACCTAGTTCCTAGATCAGGCTCATATAACAAACACCGTATTTCGCACTGCAGAACTGAACTCTACACCAGCACAGCATCGATGGATTTGGCATTATTCATTGACAGTTTCGGTTAAATTGGTTCAATTCCTTTTACTAGTTTCTGGCTGGAAATAATAAATGATTTAAATCTAACTAAACTACAATGTCTAGTAACAACACAAACACTACTGAGCTCTTATAGGATGAGTTTCATCATAGGGTCTGGGGGAATTGCCCTACATGACATTGGTAAAATATTGATATGTTTTGTGTTGTTTTTATCAAAATACCATTTAGGGATATGCATACTTTTTCAATCATATTTTCTATTACTTCAATGCACCTAAAAATAAACAAATACAGCAACTCTGCACTCAGTCATGATTTACAGGGCCCGCGGGATTATCTGTCATAGGGACAGCAGAGGGTGCTGTGAACCCACTTTGTCACCAAGGGATTTGACATAGGGCTAAACAGGGGAGCAGAGTCTAGGGGAAATCCTGGTGTTCACCCTTTAACCCCTACACAGGGATCAGAGCTTCCCAGCAGGGGAACCCCACATGGCTACCCCAAAAGTAGTCTCCCTTGATGACGGCCAACATAATAAGTGACGTGCAAGTAAGCATGGTCTGGAATAACAAGTTGTATGGGCAGGTGGCAGAGGTTCGTCACGGGTAACTAACAAGAGGTCAGGGCAGGTAAGAATGGGCAAAAGTAGAGGCAAAGGTCAAACACAGGTAATCCAATAAATACTCAAGTTACTCTAGAAACACTTGGAACTCTAGAAAGAACCAAATTGCTCTGGCAAAGAGCACAGGAAGCGGCTGACCTTAAATACCCAGGGGAAGCTGGGTAAAATAATTAGAACCCAGGGAAGAACCCTGGAGGCATGGGAGGCCGCCAGATGCGGACCTTAGAGAAGAGGAGTGATGCAGGCCAGGAGAAGGAGGACGTCGGGAGCAGGTAAGTGAAGCACGGGTCAGGGAGCAGCCGCCATTACACTTGATTTAAGAAATCCTACCATTTTGTATCAGTCTATGCTTCTTCATGGTTACATACTACAAACAGACACTGTATAGGCAAACAGACACCAAGCGGTAGGGATTTTTGAACCAGGACTATTTATAAAGATGTTTCAATCTATTTTATTTTTTTTGTTTGAATGGAACTAAAAAAAAAGCATATCCTTAAAACTGACCAGAAGAGCAATTTTTCCCAAAACAAAGAAATATCTTATAATTAAAAAACATTGCACATCAGTATAAATAATCTAGAAACAGACATGCTTATGAAGACTTACCCGAAAGTAATCACTGCAGGCTGCCAACACGGCCTTATGGGCATGGAACTTCTGCTCTTCAGCAACAAGAGTGACATCACACAGTATACCATCATTCCTCTGCTGATTTAATGCAGACAGAACAGCATCTTTGTGTGACATGGACTGGCAATACCTCTGACCTGTTAGCATTTCTTGAACACTGTAGAAGGAAATGTGTGAATATGAACAAGTTTCATTCAAAGTATAGTGAAACTATAACTATGCAAACAAACAAATGCAATGAGTTCCATAATTATACTGTATCACCGTATCTAAATTTTAGTTAAAGTAAAACATTTGTGACATAACCACCGAGTAAGCCATAAATGTCTGATAGCGGACACTCTTACCCCTGACCTTTGTTGATCCATGCGAGGTGGATTGCTTGGCTCTTCCTGTAAAGTTAAATGAAGAGAGCCACGGACATGAATAGCCACATCCTCATGCAGCCTGCGGCCTGCCTGGGACCCCACCTATCAGATATTTATGGCATAATTGTCTCAGATGAAAATACCCCTTTAACACATAATGGTAAGAAAAGAAAAGGAGAGAGTAGCATTTGAAATAATAAAATAATTCAATGCTTTCTCTTTACAATTGTTGTTAATGGCACTGTGAACCCTGCATTCTCACCTAGCATCTAAAAATATATTAACACATGTAAGAAGAACGGATGTGCTAGCATTAGGATTAATTAATGATGGCATATTAACCTAGTCTAATAATTTTAATTTTATAGTTTATTTCTGTCCCAAAGAAACATGACCTTAGAATCATATAAAGTGAAGTGGAAAAAGTTATGCCCCTTTACAGATATCCCCTATTATTTTATATATGTCACACTGAATGTCTACTGAATGAAGATGGAGAAGAGTGTGAGAGGCTAAGTCTGGGACGGGGGACGGGCTCAGGCAAGTTGAAGTGCGGGGCACAAGCCTCAAGTTTGACTAGCACATAGAGGAAAGACAGTGCGCATAGTCAAAATCATGAAAGCAAGTAGAAATCTTCAAAAATGTCTCTAAATATCTTGAGTTGTTCACAGCAAGACTGACAACGAAGACACAATACCCAAGCAGCCCCTGAAAGTAAAAGGGGAAACAAACAGTAAAGGAAAAAGAGGGGGATCAATGAGATTAGTCATCAGAATCTGGTGAGAAGAATAAATGCCATGGCGGTAGCAGTATAATAAAAGAAAAGAGGTCAACCAGGGAAAGGAGCACAGATCAAACGGGCGAACAGCATGTGCCACTTATCTGGTAGGAATCAGTGGATTTATTTAATTCAGTCATGCCATGTTTTGGTATAACGGGTAGTAGCTTCGGGAGTTAGAGTGATCAGCTCCTTCATGCACTAAAAGGTGTTCGACTTCGTCTAACCACTCCTAAAGAGTGCAGGAAGTCTATTTGCCTCCAATGCCTAGAAATTATTTTTACCTTCCTGGACAAGGTTAAGTGTGAGGGATGGTTTACATGTGCATCTAGACATTGAAAACATGAAAAGGAGGACAGTTTCCGGTGTGGATGGGAGGTGGGAACCCATCACTTGGCCTATAACTTCTTGCTGTCACATTACTAACAACTGTTAGACATCGAGTGGAGCCATTTATGTATGGGTATACCCTGGGGCCACTATTCTAAAACTAGTATGCTAGTCCTTGGAGGCTATAGCCATCTTGCGAGAGGGGTAAATAAAGACTAAGGTGGCACTGTGAACAAAACTGGAGTTATACTCCCAAATTGGGTGCTTAGCTTCCAAGGGTTGAGTTCAATCCCATTCAGTTGTACAAACAAAGGAAGACAAAGTGGCACTCCAGAATAATAAAAAAAAATGGTATAGGCTTCATTCTCCCATGGTACATGAAAATATAACATTTTAACCCCGCGCTTGAGAATTACTCCATTGTGGGATTGAAACATTGCATTTTCATGCACCATGGGTAAACAAAGCCTATACCATTTTTTAGATCATTCTGGAATGTCGCTTCGTCTTCTTTCGTTTGTGAGGGATGTAGAATCTCTTGGCTCACTGTTCAAGGTAGAACTATTTCCCCAGCTCTCCCATACCCTTCAATAAGGAGGGAGGGACTGTGATAATTGCATAATTAGGAGCCTCTATATAGTCTAAATCGCGCGCATGGGGTATATGTTGGACATGCAGAGGCACTTGAAGTCTGTAAATGTGCGGTCAAGATGGGAGCGCCACCAGGTCACAGCATAAAAGTGTTGAAGCTGTGCATATAGTCGATGGCTCAATGGATTCAAGGAGGTGGTTTCTGATCTTTAAATAAAATGTTACATTAAAGGGGAGCTGCCGAACACATAAGCCGGAAACAGAACCCGGAAGTCCAAGCTTCTCATGTAGCTTTCTGGGTGACTTTCTGTCCCCCGTTCTCCTTATCGCTGGGGGTCCCCCAGCAATCACACGTGTATCCCCTATCCTGTGGATAGGGGATACATGTGTTTTATGGCACAACCCCTTTAAGCAAAGGGAAATGGAGTAAACTATCACTTCATTTATTTGGAAAATGATCACCCCTATCATTCATGTAAAGTAACTAACTGGTACCTTAAACTTTTAACTCCAATATTTGCAAATCAAACAATTTCTATAATTTGATATTGGTCTTTTGGGACGCTGTTAACTCATTTGATTCAAAGTTTAGTTTTTTCCCCCCATCTATTCAGATATAGACTTGCCTTTATGTTTTGCATGTCTGTCTTACCATTTACTGCCAAATATGCTTAATTTTAAGGACAGATGTGTGGATATTCTACTTAAAATTGTCAGAAACAGTGCAGAACTTTTCCCTTTAAAAACAGGAAATTACCCGGGTCCTAAAGCAGCAAATCATTCTCATGCCATCATATTTTACAATTGTTACTCTTGTTACTCTCCTAAGAATCCCATTTTAGTCTAGTCTCTTATGTATTGTTAAAACAGTTCTAAGGATGTTGTTCTACAATATCCTGGATGAATTGTAACCGCACCCCCTGGCAGGCCGGGCATTCCGTGGTACATTCACCACTGCTCCATTTGGTGATAATGTCTTTTATAAATTTTTTGTTATCATCTGTTGTGTAATTTCTGTTAAAAGACAGTGTTCATGTAGGTTGACAAGTTTATTCTCATGGTACACAATGACATTTGGATTTAACAGAGCTGCCCGTGTTCAATCCGCTAAGCCTTTTATTAATTAAAATTGATCAATTGATTAACTAACTAAGGGGGCGGTTTCTGTTTTATTATATTCGTAATAGCTCCACACACAGCCACCTGTAGATAGCGCCACACAGCACCCTGTAGATAGCTCCAAACACAGCCCCCCTGTAGATAGCTCCACACACAGCCCCCCTGTAGATAGCTCCACACACAGCCCCCTGTAAATAGCTCCACACATAGCTCCCCTGTAGATAGCTCCACACACATCCCCCCTGTAGATAGCTCCACACACAGCCCCCTGTAGATAGCGCCACACACAGCCCCCCTGTACATAGCTCCACACACAGCCCCCTGTAGATAGTGCTACAAACAGCCCCTGTAGATAGCGCCACACACAGCCCCCTGTAGATAGCTCCACACACAGCCCCCCTGTAGATAGCGCTACAAACAGCCCCTGTAGATAGCGCCACACACAGCCCCCTGTAGATAGCTCCACACACAACCCCCCTGTAGATAGCGCCACACACAGCCCCCCTGTAGATAGCTCCACACACAGCCCCCCTGTAGATAGCACCACACACAGCCCCCTGTAGATAGCTCCACACGCAACCCCCCTGTAGATAGTGCCACACACAGCCCCCCTGTAGATAGCTCCAGACACAGCCCCCCTGTAGAGAGCTCCACACCCAGCCCCCTGTAGATAGCTCCACACACAGCCCCTGTAGATAGCTCCACACACAACCCCCCTGTAGATAGCTCCACACACAGCCCCCCTGTAGATAGCTCCACACACAGCCCCCCTGTAGATAGCTCCACACACAGCCCCCCTGTAGATAGCTCCACACACAGCCCCCTGTAAATAGCTCCACACATAGCCCCCCTGTAGATAGCTCCACACACATCCCCCCTGTAGATAGCTCCACACACAGCCCCCTGTAGATAGCGCCACACACAGCCCCCTGTACATAGCTCCACACACAGCCCCCTGTAGATAGCGCTACACACAGCCCCCTGTAGATAGCGCCACACACAGCCCCCTGTAGATAGCTCCACACACAGCCCCCCTGTAGATAGCACCACACACAGCCCCCTGTAGATAGCTCCACACACAGCCCCCTGTAGATAGCTCGACACACAGCCCCCCTGTAGATAGCTCGACACACAGCCCCCCTGTAGATAGCTCCACACACAGCCCCCCTGTAGATAGCTCCACACACAGCCCCCCTGTAGATTGCTCCACACACAGCCCCCCTGTTGATAGCTCCACACATCCCCCCTGTAGATAGCTACATACACAGCCCCCTGTAGGTAACGCCACACACAGCCCCCCTGTACATAGCTCCACACAAAGCCCCCTGTAGATAGCTCCACACATAGCCCCCCTGTAGATAGCGCCACACACAGCCCCCTGTAGATAGCTCCACACACAACCCCCCTGTAGATAGCGTCACACACAGCCCCCCTGTAGATAGCTCCAGACACAGGCCCCCTGTAAAGAGCTCCACACACAGTCCCCCCTGTAGATAGCTCCACACACAGCCCCCCTGTAGATAGCTCCACACACAGTCCCCCTGTAGATAGCTCCACACACAGCCCTCTGTAGATAGCGCCACACACAACCCCCCTGTAGATAGCGCCACACACAGCCCCCCTATAGATAGCGCCACACACAGTCCCCCTGTAGATAGCGCCACACACAGCCCCCTGTAGATATCTCCACACACAGCCGCCTGTAGAGAGCTCCACACCCAGCCCCCTGTAGATAGCTCCACACACAGCCCCTGTAGATAGCTCCACACACAACCCCCCTGTAGATAGCTCCACACACAGCCCCCCTGTAGATAGCTCCACACAAAGCCCCCTGGTAGATAGCTCCACACACAGCCCCCCTGTAGATAGCTCCACACACAGCCCCCTGTAAATAGCTCCACACATAGCCCCCCTGTAGATAGCTCCACACACATCCCCCCTGTAGATAGCTCCACACACAGCCCCCTGTAGATAGCTCCAGACACAGGCCCCCTGTAAAGAGCTCCACACACAGTCCCCCCTGTAGATAGCTCCACACACAGCCCCCCTGTAGATAGCTCCACACACAGTCCCCCTGTAGATAGCTCCACACACAGCCCTCTGTAGATAGCGCCACACACAACCCCCCTGTAGATAGCGCCACACACAGCCCCCCTATAGATAGCGCCACAAACAGTCCCCCTGTAGATAGCTCCACACACAGCCCCCTGTAGATAGCGCCCCACACAGCCCCCTGTAGATAGCGCTACACACAGCCCCTGTAGATAGCGCCACACACAGCCCCCTGTAGATATCTCCACACACAGCCCCCTGTAGATATCTCCACACACAGCCGCCTGTAGATAGCTCCACACACAGCCCCTGTAGATAGCTCCACACACAACCCCCCTGTAGATAGCTCCACACACAGCCCCCCTGTAGATAGCTCCACACACAGCCCCCCTGTAGATAGCTCCACACACAGCCCCCTGTAGATAGCGCCAGACACAGCCCCCTGTACATAGCTCCACACACAGCCCCCTGTAGATAGCGCTACACACAGCCCCCTGTAGATAGCGCCACACACAGCCCCCTGTAGATAGCTCCACACACAGCCACCCTGTAGATAGCGCCACACGCAGCCCCCTGTAGATAGCACCACACACAGCCCCCTGTAGATAGCGCCACACACAGCCCCCCTGTAGATAGCTCCACACACAGCCCCCCTGTAGATAGCACCACACACAGCCCCCTGTAGATAGCTCCACACGCAACCCCCCTGTAGATAGTGCCACACACAGCCCCCCTGTAGATAGCTCCAGACACAGCCCCCCTGTAGAGAGCTCCACACCCAGCCCCCTGTAGATAGCTCCACACACAGCCGCCTGTAGATAGCGCCACACACAGCCCCCTGTAGATAGCTCCACACACAGCCCCCCGTAGATAGCACCACACACAGCCCCCTGTAGATAGCTCCACACACAACCCCCCTGTAGATAGCGTGACACAAAGCCCCCTGTAGATAGCTCCAGACACAGCCCCCCTGTAGAGAGCTCCACACACAGCCCCCTGTAGATAGCGCCACACACAGCCCCCTGTAGATAGCTCCACACACAGCCACCCTGTAGATAGCGCCACACACAGCCCCCTGTAGATAGCTCCACACACAGCCCCCCTGTAGATAGCGCCACACACAGCCCCCTGTAGATAGCTCCACACACAGCCGCCTGTAGATAGCGCCACACACAGCCCCCTGTAGATAGCTCCACACACAAGCCCCCTGTAGATAGCGCCACACACAGCCCCCTGTAGATAGCTCCAGACACAGCCCCCCTGTAGAGAGCTCCACACACAGCCCCCTGTAGATAGCTCCACACACAGCCCCCTGTAGATAGCTCCACACACAGCCCCCCTGTAGATAGCGCCACACACAGCCCCCCTGTAGGATTGCTCCACACACAACCCCCTGTAGATAGCGCCACACACAGCCCCCTGTAGATAGCGCCACACATAGCTCCCCTGTAGATAGCTCCACACACAGCCCCCTGTAGATAGCACCACACACAGCCCCCCTTTTGTACATTGCACCACACAACCCCCTCCCCCTTGTACATAGTGCCACACAACCCCCCTCCCCCTTGTACAGTGCCACACAACCCCCCTCCCCTTGTACATAGTGCCACACAACCCCCTCCCCCCTTGTACATAGGGCCACACAACCCCCCTCCCCCTTTGTACATTGTGCCACACAACCCCCATCCCCCTTGTACATAGTGCCACACAACCCCCCTCCCCCTTGTACATAGTGCCACACAACCCCCCTCCCTGCTTGTACATAGTGCCACACAACCCCCTCCCCCTTATACATAGTGCCACACAACCTCCCTCCCCCTTATACATATTGCCACACAACCCCCCTCCCCCTTATACATAGTGCAACACAACCACCTTATACTTTGTGCCACAATGCCGCCAAAGCGGAGAGTGGTAGAGGTAGCCGGCCCTACTACTGCCATTCTCCGCTCTGCTTTGATGTCACTCACCATCAGAAGAAGGCAGGAGCCTTGCAGCGGCGTTCTCACTGGTGTCGATGCCGGCCCGGGGTGTAGACCAGTCCAGTCACCTAACCTGTCACCTGACTGGTGAGGTCAGATGACAGGTCAGGTGACTGGACGGGTCCACTCCCGGGCAGGCATCGATCCCAGTCAGAACACCGCCGCAAGACTCCTGCCTTCTTCTGATCGCTGCTGCAGACGTCTGGCATGCAGGGCTTGTTACAGCTGCAGCGCCCAGCAGGAAATTTTGCAGACCGCCCGAGACGGCGGGACAGCGGTGAGAAACCGGGACTGTCCCGCCTGATCCGGGACGGTTGGGAGGTATGATGTTATCTGTGGTGTTACGTAGGACTGCAGGTAACACTAATACATTATCTATAATCAGAGAGTTATCACGGTGTGTTATCCGTGGTGTTACATCGGACTGCAAGTAACACTACTACATTATCTGCAATCAGAGAGTTATCACTGTTATCTGTGGTGTTACATAGGACTGCAGTTTACATCCACCACATTATCTGAAATTACATCGCGCAGCTTACGTCATTGAAAGGCGCTGAATAGCGGGGTACGAAACGTGCCTCGCCATTCAGCGCTTATGCATGCAATTGTATCTGCGTCCTATGACTCAGATGGTTTCAGAGGCATGAAGGAACCACCTATATGCTCTTCATAGGCTGGTGTCTCTGCAGTGCAGGAGCTTTAACATGGGTAAGTGACTGTGATTCCAATAGACTATCACCATGAGTCTAGCTGTGCTTACAATTTATATATACCTATCTGCTCTTCTTGTCAAACATTAGGGCTATGACCTTATCACATACATGGGCTGTTTATGCCCATAAAAAACAGCATATATTGAGTGATCACTAGTCCTATACAGCCCACATCCATTTTATATACAGTATATTATATTCATGCCCAGTTACCTCCTGCCTTGTAGGACACCTAGATTCTGCATTGTATGTTTCATGTTTTAAACTGTATTGTTGCATATATGTAAAAAATAAAGATTTTGTCTTTTTGACTTTTTCATAAAACAATTGTGTTAATTGACCTTTTCTGTAGGCTACACGCTCTTCATATAAAAGCAGGACCTATCTGCCCTCTATCCCTGCCAGCCTCTTGATGTAAGTTAATATGTATCATTTCTCCTAATATATATATCTTTCTATCCCATATCTATCTTTCTATCTATAGCAGCATTCAGGCATCTGAATTAGGCCTATCTTTTTTATGTAGAAACAAACCATCTGCTGTAAACACTGCGGCAGTCCACAGTCTGACCGCAGCCTTTCCACTAAATTGAGGACTGTCCGCAGCATTTACATATAAATACACACATATAGATCTTGCACTAAATATTCTTTAGCCTATTTACTTTTTAATTGAGTTATTGTAAATGTTATACTCCAACTTGGGTAAAAATGTTCCATAAAACCTTCCATAAAATTTACCCGGCTTAAAAATATTTAATGCGACCTACTTATAAACTCTTAATGCCCGCCCTCCTGCTATCGCCTATGCAGTGCCTGGTCTCTCACCACGATCTCATCCTTTTCCTCCTGTGCTGTGCCTGACCATCCTCAACTGCCATCATTCGGTTTGTGCTGCCTGCCTCTCCAATTATTGGCCAGGGGGTTGGTTTGGACTGTTTAATGGCCTCTGCAGTTAAAATGATCCCAGCTGCTTGCCTCCCCTACTACTGGAGAGAGAGGGGGTGTCAACTTGGAGTTGAGGGGGTTTATGAGCCGTGCCATCAATGCCACTAGGTTTGCCCCTATTATTTATTAATGATAGTTAATCTTTTTGCGCTGGGGGCGCAGGTGTCATTATGGTAATTTTGAGCTTTTATGGTGATTCTAATGGCTATGGATATCTGACTGACACATTATTATGGGGGCCTGGAGGAACTGGTTTGGAGTATTCATAATGAACTCATTGACTCATAATGGGGTCTGTCAGGGGTCCATCGTGGTGTTCATTGCTTTGACGGGAAGAATAGTGCTATAGGCTGCAATTCTGGACAACCCCTTGAAATATGTTTTCTGCATACTGTAGTCTATTTATGTTTGATTGTATTGAGAATTACTTTTTACTCGCCTTTTTATGTCTTCTGTTTTGAAAAATAATAATAAAAAGATTTCAAACCATAAAAATTACTTTAAAAAAATTGTAAAAACATATTCATCACGTATTACATTTTGCTTACAGATTTTAAACTATTCAGTCAGTTCTTATAAGTAGTGAGCTGCTGAACTGCAATATTAAACATTCTTATTTAAGATATATTTCCATGTGCAAATATGGTATCTTTGAGATAATGAGCAAAATGCTGTAATGCTTTCATCTACCTTCAGTGAAAGTAGAAAAGCAATATGTTAAGCAAAGCATAAGAAACATTTATGTTGACTTGTCAACTTTTACTCTGTACTCCACAATTTTATTGGTTACAGTTTCATAATATCTAAAATAATAATATTCATTACATTTAATTGTTCATTTAAATAATGTATTCTCGTAAGCATTCCCAAGACTTATTTCTTTACACCTGAAGAACACGTGTTATATAGTCAGTAGCTATGAACAAAATATCACTCTTACTGCTCACAATAAATTTCACCATATTACAGTTCTGAATTTATATTCTACAAATTCAGAGCAGATTTGAGCAACTCTAATGAGAGAAAGAGTTGTGGGTGGTGCCATGGAAAACAGGCCGTGGCATATACACTCATCGACATTGAAATTGCAACACCTAGAAGGAAAAGTTCTGGAATTGTGGAAATGACACGATCAATAGAAATGTTAATCACATTAAAATGATAAAAAAAATGTAAACAAAATATTCCAAACATCTTGATTTATTCAGTATCAACTCGGAGCGCAATGCGCAGAAATACAAGCACTTACACGACTTGGCCAGCTATCTATGAGGTTGTTAATGGCTGTCTGAGGAATGTTATGCCACGATGAATGCACTTGGGCACGCAAATCATCAAGATTGGGTGTTGGCAGCTCCCTTTGCAATTGCCAACCAATGGCGTCTTATATGTGCTCGATGGGGGACAAGTCCAGAGATGCTGCAGGCCACCTTTAGGCCATGAAGGCTGCTCACAGTAGCACGAGCAACATGTGGCCTGGCGTTGTCCTGTTGAATACCAGTTTCTGGGACACTTTTACCACTGGTTCCACAGCCAAATCAATGTAACACTGAGATGTTAGTTTACCTAAAATGAAGACTAGAGGGGTTCAGCTACTGTACATTATGCTATCCCACACCATAATCCTGGGAGGAGGACCGATGCGGCATTCCCTTGTGAAGGCCTCTTTATGGCATTGCCCACTTGATCTCCAGACCAATCTCTAGCTATCCGAGACAAAAGCGGGACTCATCGCTGAAGAGAATAGACCTCCATTCCAGCCTCCATTGCTGTCTTGCTGTGCAGTATGATAGCCTTTGAGAGCAGTGGCGTGTAGTCAATGGAACACCTGTAGCTAGACATCTGGCTCGTAGCCCAATGTTGTGCAAACTCCTTCTAATGGTTTGTGTCGACACTGGTTGCCGTCCTGGGCTTGGGATGTGACATCCAATTTCACTTGCTGTACAGAATGGATCACTATGCGCCATTCTTCCAATCAGACGATCCGTCCATGCAGAGGTTCGCCTCTGCGCACCTCTTGCTGTCATTCCTGTTCGTTGTTATTCTCCCAACCTCCGGGACTCGCAACCTTGAACAGTGCTGACATCTCGGCCTAGGCGCGATCTGCCGGCGTGATAAGCCAAGGTCCCTCAGTTCAAGGATTCTGTCCCTCTCAGCTTGTGACGAACAGGAGGCATTATACAATCCTCCCATACCACTTGATTTTTGAGATTTCATGTGACTCCACATGCCACAGATTGCAGCGAGGTGCTTGAAAATGTGATAAAATTTGATAATTTGCAGATCTAAGTGAGACCTGCTACTTCCTCGATTTGCATAACCTTATGGCTAGTCCTTCTTGGTGTTGCAATTTTAATATTGAGGAGTGTATATAGACTATAGTCCATTTTTAGCATAATGATTACAAGTGTCATTTTCAAAAATAAAATTTTAATCATTCCTTAGGCAACTATAGATATGTATAAAAAATATAGTGCAGCCACAAATTGCGTCCAACCTGTGTTAAGGGTCTATAAAAATTCATGTTCTCTCTCATGAGAGGGAGAGTGAGAGAGAGAATATGAATATGAATATGAATTAAGGCCCCATGCACACGTCCATAGATCATTTCGGACCCATTAATTTCTATGGCCAACGGACACCTTCCCGTATATCTACGGCACGTAGAAAGGCTCCGCAAAAGATAGGAAAGATAGGACATGTCCAATTTTTTGCTTTTTACAGAACGTGCTCCCATATTTTATGTGGGAACAAGGCCCGCAAATGTGGGTAGCTGTCCGTGGCCATCAGCGGCTCGCCGTGCCCTTAATCACGGACTGTGATTACGGGCACGGTCATGGGCCTAACATAAAGTCTTATGGCAGGGAAAGAGGAATACAGACGGCTGAAAGGTGAAGAAGATTTCCCCTAATAATATATTACAAAGTTTCATGTTTACAAGTGCTATTGATTTACAAAAACAAATATAAAGATAGGAATGCTTTAAGAACCACATTTAAAATATTATATATTTTCTTTTTTTTTCTCATAATTTAATATAAATGAACAGTGAAATTGCTATAATCCCTCATTTATATCGGTAAGTGTTTTTTTCCCTTTTCAAGTGTTTTGAATCCTTCCCACCTTTCCTGAGGTCCCATGGTAATATCGGCTGTTGTTCCTAGTGCCTTGTATAAGCTATTTGTCATGTACATTCAATGATAAAGCAGTGACATATACTGTTCACTTTCTACTTTTTTTCTTATGCCATGAGTAAAGTTACTGCAAGTGAGAGTATAGGAAATAAGACGTAAGAAGAGATGTTAACTTCATTCCACGTATCACCTCCCTTTTCTTTTGTTAGGTACCAAAATCATCACCCAAAAAAAATGCAGGAGTAAGGTTTGCCATACAAGTATTTTCCAAGTAATGGGTTGTCGTCATCGCCCCTATGCAAGGTGTCAAGTCACAGAAAATGAGACATACAAAAACAGGAATGTCTACAGCCACAATGTGACAAAATCATTGCCCCCCCCCCCAACTTTATTACAGCTTGATCATTTTCATTTTAATTAACCATTCCCTAGTTATCTTACACAATTTGGAATGAATAGGATAGGTGGAATTGATTTAGTGCCGTGTCAGCTTTATGTTGATGGTTGTTTTGAGATTTCAGAAATAACTGTAAGGCCATGTTCAGACATGGCGCAATTTTTCCGCTACAAATGTTGGTGCAGATTCGGGGCAATTACGCAATGAATCTGCACCAACATTCGCATATTTGACAGGTAATTCAGACGTTGCAGATATCAAATCTGCATTGAAATTCCGCTGCTTCTCCGCAACAGACAGTGCATGCTGTGGAGGGAAAATTCTGCACCGAAGCCTAATTTCCGCACAGTTCTTTTCTGCAACGTCTGAACTAAGTTTCCTAAAAATGTATGGAAACAAATGTAAAAAACGGCTGCTGCAGAATTCCACTGCGGACTGTCCGCAGCGGAATTCAACAGCAATTCCGCCACGTCTCAATGTGCCCTTATAAGACCAAGTCATTTCCAAAAGTCTCTTTTCAAGTGCTTAACCAAGCAAAACAGGCAAAGCTTTCAATTCACATCTGCCTGACTAACCTGAAAGAGCTTTCAATTAAGAAAAATCTAAATGAGGATGACAAGCTCTAAGAGCTTGGAAGAAGTGCATCATGCATTTACCTGAGGCATATCTCAGAAGGCATCGTCCAGGTCGGTTCCTCTGAGTCTTCACACTTAAGATTTAGAGAAGGAACAAACAAGCATTCCAGCTGCAACCAAATACAGTAAATAATTAGAAAAGTATTGAATTTGTAATAGAACAAGAAAACGTAAAACTGGTAGAAAATATGTTCTGATATATCACAAGACTGTCAATAGTTTATCTTATGTTGAGGTATGCCAAATACATCAGTTGTCCTGTATTAGTATAATGGACATTGTGGATACTATATTGATTCTTTTATATAAATTTCCATTTGTAGTGTCCACTTTAAAGTGTAACTAAACTTTCATAAAACTTTTAACATGTCAGAAGTTTTGATCAGTGAGGGTCCGAGCGCTGAGATCCACACGATTGCTAGACCAAAGCTGCAGAAGCGCTCAGATGAGCGCTGTGCCACTTTGTTTCTGATTGTCTCTGCTTGGATTTCCTCCAAAAGCCAAGCGAGCGGTGTACAGACTCATAGACTTTCTATTGAGCCCGTACAGATATTGCTTGGCTTTCCGAGAAGAGCCGAGGAAAGACGATTAGAAACAAAGCGGAACTGCACTCCACTCGGACCCCATAGAACAAATCTTCTGACATGTCACTATGATATGTCAAAAGTTTAATAAAAGTTTAGTTACACTTTAATCTTTTTCTCTACTTATCATGATACTGCCTTCCAAAATTGGTATATCAATCCTTTGTAATAACCTTTACTTCTGAGCAATGGTGGACATAGCATATGTGCAACTTGTGCAGCTTTATATGACCCCAGTGGATAAGGGACCCACTGCTACCTTAAAAGCAACTTCATACTGTCTATTAGATTGGATGTAAGGGGTTAAGCTAATGAATTTAATAGCTCACAATTATTGGTGGATTGTTAGTGGGATATAAGGGGGTGCAATATGTAGAGCTTTTCGAGAGCAAAGGGGCCTGTATACTGTTCTTGCATGAAAGCCCTCTGCTCTCTGCGTCCATCCTTGA
This sequence comes from Rhinoderma darwinii, assembly GCF_050947455.1. NCBI lineage: Eukaryota > Metazoa > Chordata > Amphibia > Anura > Rhinodermatidae > Rhinoderma > Rhinoderma darwinii. The sequence goes on along the minus strand of NC_134690.1, from coordinate 216,759,476 downwards.
TCAAAGACACATCATGCTTACTTCCCTTCGAATTGGGAGATGTCCAGCAGTGTCATCAGCTCAGAACTGTCAGAAACCAGTGGGACCCAGGTACACCCATCTATTGTTCTAAGAAGTCTGGTCAGAAGTGGTCTTTATGGAAGAATTGCGGAAAAAAAGCCATACTTTCGACGTGAAAACAAGGACAAGCGACTATACTATGCACAAACACATAGGAACTGGGGTGCAGAAAAATGGCAGCAGGTGCTCTGGACTGATGAGTCAAATTTTTTTGCCTAAGAGCAGGAAAGCGGTATAATAATGAGTGTCTGTAGGCTATAGTCAAGTATGGTGGAGGTTCCGTGCAAGTTTGGGGCTGCATTTCAGCAAATGGAGTTGGGGATTTGGTCAGGATATATGGTGTCCACAATGCTGAGAAATATGGTCAGATACATATCCATCATGCATTACCATCAGGGCGGCGTCTGATTGGCTCCAAATTTATTATGCAGCAGGACAACTACCCCAAACATACAGCCAATGTAATTAAGAACTATCTCCAGCATGAAGAAGAACAAGGAGCCCTGGAGGTGATGATATGGCCCGCGCAGAGCCCTGATCTCAACATCATTGAGTCTCTCTGGGATTACATGTATAGAGAAGGATTTGAGGAAGTCTGCATCCACAGAAGATCTGTGGTTAGTTCTCCAAGATGTTTGGAAAAACCTCTCTGCCGAGTTCCTTCAAAAACTGTATGCAAGTGTACCTAGAAGAATTGATGCTGGTTTGAAGGCAAAGGGTGGTCACCAAATATTGATTTGATTTGGATTCTCTTCTGTTCATAGTTCACACTTCTATTTCTGAAAGTATTCTTATTTTGCAGCATTTTTCCCAACTGCCTAAAAGCTTTGGACAGTACAGTAGATATAAAGTAAAGGTACTTTTCCTTTACTCAAAGATGGATTTATACATTTCACTGGTTTATCTGTAGACTTAAAAATATTTATTGTTTGTAAATGTGTTAATTCAAAGTCAGTCTAGCCAAAAACTAAGGCTAACAGCCACCTAAAGTCTTCCTTACCGGGTTTCCTTCCTATACAATATATGTTATGTTGGTCCTTGCACATGAGCCAATGATCCCAGTGATAGTACGTTGGGTTGTAGAGCCTGGGTTTCAAACTATGCTTATAACAGTAATGCTCAGCTCATAATAAAAAATAATAACTTGGGTCTGCAGAGGGAGTATTTGTTATGCATGAAGTAAAGCTTTAGTAGGTGTGGTATGGCACAGGATCCATAGCACTGCTCAGTATAGGTATGATTACAGGTTTTCCAGTAGGAACTAGTTGGAACCCAACCCTCCACATTAAGGCCGTTTTCCGAAGAGTGTAATGCAGATGCCCGTATTTTACTCGTCTGAACCGGCCTCACGCAGACTTGGAAGGTATTTTAAAAATCAGACCTCAGAGATTGTCACTTGATTTTAATGAATATAACTGTGTGATTGGGAAGGAGATTGAAGCAGGTTGAAAAAAAAAATTAAAGATTAAATCAAGGTAGTTGAAATAAATACTGTGAATTTCACTGCAAACTTGATGAAGATGTATTGCTCTAGAAATGTTCTGTACATGAACGTGACAGAACATAACAATAGAGGAGGTTAATATCGAACCCTGGGCCGAGGGAATTGTTGGGCAGGGACAGTAGTTAGGTCTGTTAAAGCTAAGGCATTGCATTCAATACTTTTAAAACAGTTTATTTTAGTCATGACATTGCCTCAAAAGTAGAATTTATTATTCCCTGTGAAGTACAGTAGTTCACACCAATAGATTCTGAAGAGCAGACACTTAAGAAGAAGTGGAAGAAAATGTAAAAAAAAAAAACGTAACAAAATTAGAGCTTTACAAAGCCACCCGAGAAAAACTGTAAAAAAATTCAAACACAACCAGTGCACCTTATGCTGGTGTGAACAAGTCCAAACACTGTGAATTATTCTGTTTAAATATACTAATAAAATTATACATTATAGTATAATATGTAATATAAATTTGTCTACGGAAAGAGCTACTTCATGCTGCTCTATTTATGGGGATAGTTGAAGTGACACTGGGCAGAATGATGTGATTTATATGTAAAAGTGAAAAGATACTATTTCAAAACTTGATACAATACTCACATGTGCACTTTAGGGCCTGTTCACATCTGCATCACCCTTCGTTCATGGGTTTCGCTAGATCTCTCCATCGGAGGAACCCATGAACGGAGGGGCAAACAGAAACCGTTTGCAAAGTATTTTTGAGCGGCTATAATAGTCGAAGCATTACCTTTGCAATCAATGGTAATGCAAACGGATGTAATGGTTTCCGTTTGGCTTTCCGTTCATGGGTTCCTCCGACGCAAATGTCTGACGGCACCCATGAACGGAAGGGTGATGCTGATGTGAACACAACCTTACAAATGTGTGCGCTGAAAGTTCAGCTTATGTTAGAGAAAACTGAGTTACTAGAGCAGGGTCCCCGATTCAGGACCCTTAACCGTTAGCCAGAGTAGACGCGGCTACAAAGAGCATTTCTTACTCTGACGAGCCCAAAATTTCAACCGGAACTGTATAATCCTTCATTTCTCCTGTGGCAGTGTTGAATAGGAAATAAACACTTGCTTCTGGATTCTGCCACAGTTTACAGATTATAGCTTAGGGTTTAAGCAGCAGGACATGGCGTCTAAGCAGCAGGACTCTCTGTGATCAGTTTAATGTTCAGGGGATCCTTGTAACAAAAAAGGATTCCCCGAATCGGAAAACTCCCTAGAACCTTCTGAGCCCAATGGGGCAAATTTAGTAACAGACGGACTAAAACTAGACTAAACATGTGGAAACTGTACTAAATGTATTAAAATGACGCATGCAGATATTTTGCATAACTGGCCAGACACATTAGACACTTTACTCCTCCTTACGCCATCTCATGGCAGGCATACTTTACACCAATAATTTATGCACTTATTAATAAATTTCGCACATTTTACGACTTCTCTTATCCATGCTATTTTTTCTAGACACTTTTTAAAACTGTCTAGGAAGGTGAAAAAACTGTCTAAAGAAAATAAATACACCGCGTTCCAAATTATTATGCAAATGATATTTTTCGCTGATTTTCCTAAATAGTCTATGCAAATGACAGTCAGTATAATCTTCAAGCCATCAACCGTTGGAGTATAATGCGAATTTTATTGAACAAATCTCCTAATGATAACAGATTTTTTTTAGAAGTAAAAAACGCAAAATGCACTGTTTCAAATTATTATGCACAACAGAGATCAAAACATTTTAAAGGTTGTAAAGAGAACTAAAATGGTAATTTGTTGAATTTGCAGCATCAGGAGGTCATATTTACAGAAATCAGAAGCTCTTTCAATCAAAAAAAACTTAACAGGCCAAGTTACATGTTAACATAGGACCCCTTCTTTGATATCACCTTCACAATTCTTGCATCCATTGAATTTGTGAGTATTTGGACAGTTTTTGCTTGAATATCTTTGCAGGATGTCAGAATAGCCTCCCAGAGCTTCTGTTTTGATGTGAACTGCCTCCCACCCTCATAGATATTTTGCTTGAGGATGCTCCAAAGGTTCTCAATAGGGTTGAGGTCAGGGGAACACGGGGGCCACACCATGAGTTTCTCTCCTTTTATGACCATTGCAGCCAATGACAGAGGTATTCTTTGCAGCATTAGATGGTGCATTGTCATGCATGAAGATAATTTTGCTACGGAAGGCACGGTTCTTCTTTTTGTACCACGGAAGAAGGTGGTAAGTCTAAACTCTACGTACTTTGCAGAGGTCATTTTCACACCATCAGGGACCCTAAAGGGGCCTACCAGCTCTCTCCCCATCCCAAAACATGACTCCGCCACCTCCTTGCTGACGTCGCAGCCTTGTTGGGACATGGTGGCCATTCACCAACCATCCACTACTCCATCCATCTGGACCATCCAGGGTTGCATGGCACTCATCAGTAAACAACACGGTTTGAAAATTAGTCTTCATGTATTTCTGAGCCCACTGCAACCATTTCTGCTTGTGAGAATTGTTTAGGGGTGGCCGAATAATAGCTTTAGGCACCAGCAGCTTCAAATACCTGTTTGCTGCTTTGCAATGGCATTTTAGCAGCTGCTCTCCTAATCCTATTAATTTGTCTGGCAGAAACCTACCTCATTATGCCTTTATCTGAACGAACCCGTCTGTGCTCTGAATCAGCCACAAATCTTTTCACAGTACGATGATCACGCTTAAGTTTTCTTGAAATATCCAATGTTTTCATACCTTGTCCAAGGTATTGCACTATTTCACGCTTTTTGGCAGCAGAGAGATCCTTTTTCTTTCCCATATTGCTTGAAACCAGTGGCCTGCTTAATAATATGGAAGGTCCTTCTTAAGTCGTTTTCCTTTGATTGGGCACACCTGGCAAACTAATTCTCACAGGTGTCTGAGATTGCTTAGGCTGAGTTCACACGACCTATTTTCAGACGTAAACGAGGCGTATTATGCCTCGTTTTACGTCTGAAAATAAGGCTACAATACGTCGGCAAACATCTGCCCATTCATTTGAATGGGTTTGCCGACGTATTGTGCAGACGACCTGTAATTTACGCGTCGTCGTTTGACAGCTGTCAAACGACGACGCGTAAATTGACTGCCTCGGCAAAGAAGTGCAGGACACTTCTTTGCAACGTAATTTGAGCCGTTCTTCATTGAACTCAATGAAGAGCAGCTCAAGATATACCAGCGTGACAGATGCCTCGTATATTACGAGGATGAGCATTTACGGCTGAAACGACGCAGCTGTTTTCTTCTGAAAACAGGCTGTCATTTCAGCCGTAAAAGCCAGCTAGCGTGTGAACATACCCTCACAATGATCCAAAGAGCCCTAAGACACAATACCATCCATGAGTTTAATTGAAAAACTAATAATTAAATGTTTATGACACTTAAATCCAATGTGCATAATAATTGGAACATGGTGTATGGCACATGCCATGTACTCCTCTTTAATTCTGAAACAGACACATTTTTCTTAGTAAATATACCCCAATGTGTTTTTATTCTGTGTTATCTAATTATGAAAATTTCAAAACTTCATGAGTCAATTATAACAAAGTAGCATTCTTATAAATGTTTTATTATTTTTAACACAACATGAAAGCATTTTATTTAATGCTATATGTAATTCTTCGCGCTTGACGTTTCGTTATAGTCAATAGTGGTCCATTAGATGGTGAAAACCTTTGATCATTTAAAGGTAACCTTTAGACTTTAAGGGCTGATTCACATGGACCTATAATACGCTTGTGCTACGCTCGTGATTTTCAAGCGTGTCGCACGGACCTATGTTACTTAATGGGGCCGTTCAGACTGTCTGTGAAACACACGACATGTCCTATATTTGGCCGTGTTTCGCGCTGCATGCACCCATTGAAGTCAATGGGTGCGCGCAAATCGCTCTCGGCACACGGAAGCACGTGATTCGCGCAAGAGCAGTAAAAACAATGAATGAAAACACGTGCTTTTCTGTTTGTAAACATAAAACCAGAGTGTCATCATGATGCCGGCTGCGCGAAAATCACGTAGCCGCGCACCATTTGCTGATGATACACGGACCTTTTGTGCGCGCAAAAAGCAGCATTTTTTGCACGCGCAAAACGAACACGCTCGTGTGAATCCGGCCTAAGAGAGAGAAAGCTATCAGTATCTGCACATAAGACACTTTGCAACATCTTTATTTGGTACGACAAAAGCGTTGCTGCCTACAGAGTTCGAAAAACTATGCCGTACATTACCCTCCACCAAAGGTCTAATCTCTAATGTCTAGACCACGCCACTACTGTGGGGGCCCATGTGCTAGGGGGGATCCACTCTCTTCCTGATTACTAGTTTCCATGTTTGTGAAGGGAAAGTGCTGATTCATAGAGCAGATTGTCAGTCACTGATCGACTATTGCTCTACCAATCAGTTCTTTCCCAAAACAGCAGAGAAGTTCTGATTGGTTCTAATTTGCACAGTCCATTGAATGTGTTGAGGGAAGGGGAGGCCCAGCACTGTCTGAACCCGTGCAGGCTGTCAGCTGCAACTTCATCTAAATTTCATTTAAAAGTGAGCAAAATGTATTATACATTACAGAACTAACATAGGGAGAATTGGGGAAGGGGATGTAATTGTATTTTTATTGTTTTAAATATATAATAGGTACTGGTGTATGGGAAGGTAGTGATGAACTGTTATTATGGGGGGGGAGGAAGAAGATAATGTCTACTTTTAATGGAGTTTGAGTGTTAGGATTGCACAATGCATTGAAATATCGATACTATTTTGATGCTGTGCACCCACAAATGGTTCAATACCGTGACTTCATGTAATACAATACTAAGTTGCTCGGCCACACAGGTTAGTATTGGAATACATGAATATAGTCACAAGCTTGATGTGATGCGCCTGGAACCACACTAATGAGTAGTGCCAACCAGCCCTGAAGACAGAGAACTTGGGGCGCGAACTGCAAAGTGCCCCATCTTCTCTATCTTAAGTGCCTGCTGCTCATTAGTGCGGAGCCAGACGCATCACATAATGCTGATCGCTTGGGTACAGCAAGTGTTCCCACGCGATCAGGAGCGGGGCAAACCCATCTGGTCTGATTCTGGCATTATACGCTCAGTCTTATACCTAGATGTACCATTAGATCCCCTTATGGTTTTGCTTAATCTTCCCTCCGAAACATGGACAAACTGTTCTCCAGGCTGCTCCTTCATATTTTGACGGCATCTCTGTGCCTTATGGCTCACCACTGGAAACAGTCAGCTCCTCCACTCCAGCAAGAAACGATCTCCAGAATATGTGACGTATGCCGCATGGAACTCCTTACTGCTACTCTCAATAAGTTTTACTCTTTTTAGGCTATTTGGGAACTTTGGGACACTTTCTAGATCCAGCGGAATCCCTAATGTGTATGTGCTCATAAGTCGCCTATGTGATAGTGATATATACAGTACCTATACACCCCCCCCCTTCTGTTATTTTATCTTGCCTTTGTCTTGTCTGTTATGGAGTTATTACATATTCCAAAGGTTTTCATAACACTATTAAGAAACATTGCTCTTTGTAGTCACCACTTTGGTACTTCACTTAATTTAGGCATCCTATTATATGTGTGTGTATGACAGTTTATTGTTTATTTCACTCTACTACCTTCTCTCTAGTGATAACTATGTTCATTTTCTTATTTATACTTTTGCTCAGACTTTCTCCTTATTTTGTGAACATTGTAAAAACGTTTACAAATAATTAGTTATAAAAAAAATAAATGAATTCTCCGGGATTTATCTTATTTTATTTAGCATTCTTATTCTTTAAGAATTAGGGCACATTCACACGTGGCGGAATTGCTGTGGAATTCCGAGGCTTCCACGGACTTTCCATCAGCAGCATTTTTGACCTGGCTGCGTCCTGTTGGGATTATACCTGGCCAATTTGTGAGTATGGCCATTTTTTGTGTTTTTAATCTTATTATATGTCCCACTTTTTTTCTGTGGAAGCACTCGTGGCGAAACGCGCTTTGGGGTTCATTTGAAGGAGCGGACATTGATAACCACCTTTCTTGCTGTCTATGGGTAAGGCTATTGCAATACAGATTACTTTCTAAAGCACTGTCACTTTTTTCTTAGCTTTTCCTGTTTACATTGACTCAATATATCTATATAGCACGCCTACTAGGATTGGGAAGATTTCCCCTTGTGTGGGGAGGTGTATACTTCTTGAAATAAGTAACTGTATACCATTTGTTAACCCATATAATTGAGTCAGCAATAATAATTACTACTAGCTCCGCTGTTCTTACTAGAGTCTTATCTTTATGTATTTTAATATTGTTTGTGATACATGTCTAATAAAAGTTTAACATTTTATATACAAATTGGCCTGAAACGCTCTGATTGTTTTCTCTTGTGTATGGATCATTTCATGGAGCTGCCTATATGACATGGGGGGATGTTTGTGTTATAAACGGTGCCCAGCCCTCATTACAAGTTTGTTAGGAGTTTATATATTGATTCTATTTAATGTACTATGTAATTTACTGAGAAACTTTTAAAAATTATTTTGTGAGGTGGAATTTGGGTTTAGTTTTTACGGCGTTCACTGTGCAGTGAAACATGCAGTATTACATGTTAACTTTATTCTGCAGGTCAATACAATTAGGGCATGGCCAGACGTGGCGTATTTCTTCCGACACTGTCGGCATCAATGGCGCACATAATCTGCGTTGCAGATTCTGTTGCGGTTTTGCCTAAAATGTGCAGGAAATTGATGCGGATTAGCCGTTGCGTATTCAGGTGAAGAGTACTTCCCTTCTCTCTATCAGTGCAGGATAGAGAGAAGGGACAGCCCTTTCCCTAGTAAAAGTAAAAGAAATTCATACTTACCCGGCCGTTGTCTTGGTGACACGTCCCTCTTTCGACATCCAGCCCGACCTCCCTGGATGACGCGGCAGTCCATGTGACCGCTGCAGCCTGTGATTGGCCTGTGATTGGCTGCAGCCGTCACATGGACTGAAACGTCATCCCAGGAGGCCGGACTGGAGGAAGAAGCAGGGAGTTCCCGGTAATTATGAGCTTCTATTTTTTTTACACGTTGATCTATATAGTGATCGGTAGTCACTGTCCAGGGTGCTGAAACAGTTACTGCTGATCATTTAACTCTTTCAGCACCCTGGACAGTGACTATCTCCTGACGTCGCCTAGCAACGCTCCCGTAATTACGGGTGCACACACGTAGTCACCCGTAATTACGGGCGCCCCATAGACTTCTATGGGCCTGCCCGTGCCGTAATTACGGGCGTTTTTACATTCGTGTGCATGGGGCCTCAGTATGGCTATAGACCTAGAAATACATAGGTCCAGCCAGAATTAAGAAACATCCTGTTCGAAAAAACCAATACGCAACGCAACACTACATAACATATGCAGATTTCATTGCGGAATTTTGAATCTCCATTGAAGTCAATGGAGAAATTCCGCAATGAGTCCGCAACAAGTCCGCTACATGTCCGCAACAGCCAGTGTATGCTGCGGACACAAAATTCCGCACCGCAGCCTATGGTCCGCAGCGGAGTTTTCTGCCATGTCAGCACGAACCTAACTAAAGGTGTGTAAACCAATGGAGAATATGTCCGCTGCGGATTACCGCAGCGGACTGTCCGCAACGGAATTCCAGAGCAATTCCGCCATGTCTGGCCATGCCCTTATTGTATGTTCACACGATTAACAAAATACGTTTGAAAATACGGAGCTGTTTTCAAGGGAAAACAGCTCCTGATTTTCAGATGTTTTTTGAGCAACTCGCGTTTTTCGCTGCGTTTTTACAGCCGTTTTTGGAGCTGTTTTCAATAAAGTCTTTGAAAAAACGGCTCCAAAAACGTCCCAAGAAGTGTCCTGCACTTCTTTTGACGAGCCGTCATTTAACGTGCCGTATTTTGACAGCGACGTGTAAAATGACAGCTCGTCTGCACAGTACATCGTAAGACCCATTGAAGGCAATGGGCAGATGTTTGCCGACGTATTGGCGCCGTCTTTTCAGGCCTAATTCGAGGCGTAAAACACCTCCATTACGTCTGAAAAGAGGTTGTGTGCACATACCCTTACCGCACTACCAAATGTAAATTTTTTTATAGGTTTTTTATATTTTACTACTTTTACCAAAAAAAACTTGTTTTGTGTCGCCAACTTTTTTTTTTTTTCTCTACAGCGGGTAAAATAACGTGATGTTATAATAGTTACGACTTTTATAGACTTTTATGTCAAAAATTAGAAAAGGGGTTTTCTGGACCCTTTATTTATTTTCTAGTTTTTTTTCATATTTTTCAAAGTTTTATTACATATCTTTTTAAGTTTTTTTTTTTTTTAAATCTGCTAAGGCAATCACTGGATCGATAACATATTTTCTTTGTTCTACTATTCAGCTGGAGTCAAACATCATGTATTTGTTGCAGATTTTGATGCAGATTTTTTAGTCAAACCCAGACGTATTTTAAAAAGGAATGTGAAATATATAGGAAAAAAATAATACTTCTCCTTACTCCTGGGTGCACTTGCGGTTTGGTTAAAAAAACTGCAACAAAATCTGCAACAAATACACGATGTGTGAATCCAGCCTTATTAGTGGGACACAGAAGGAAGTGCTGAAGATCTTTAATAGCCTTGGGAACTGCTCGGCACCCCACGACTTCGTCACGGGGGGTAGAGGGGTCAATCGGGGGAGAGAGAGAGCCCCCTCCCTCTATCTAACTGCTCAGATGCTGTGGTCACAAACACTGGCATCTAAGGCCTTATTCACACGGACGTGTCCGTTTTGGGCGCGCAAAAAACCGCTGCGTTTGGGAGCGCAAAAGGTTTGTGTGGCATCAGCATAAGGTGCGTGGCTGGGTGATTTTCGCGCAGCCGGCTTCATTATGACACTCTGTATGTATGTTTACAAACAGAAAAGCACGTGGTGCTTTTCTGTTTTCACTCATTCTTTTTACTACTGTTGCACGAATCATGCGTGGCACCCAGAAGTGCTTCCGTGTGCCGTGCGCGATTTGCACGCACCCATTGACTTCAATGGGTGCGTGCTGCGCAAAACACGGGCAAGTATAGGACATGTCGTGAGTTTTACACAGCGCATATACTCTGCGTGAAAATCACTAACAGTCTTAACGGCCCCATTCACTAATATAGGTCCGTGCGACGCGCATGAAAATCACATGCGTAGCACGGACGTATAACACGCTCGTGTGAATAAGGCGTAAAGGTGTAAACTGCTAGTATCGGGCTAAACCAATGTGTATAGTGCATGCTCAGCTCCTGAGCCGGCACCATATTGTCATAACGCACATCCGTTTTACATGTACGGCAGATGGCATTATGGGGTTAAAATGCCAACATCTTATTTAGTGTCATTTTGTACATGAGTTTTTTCTGGTGTTTTTGAAGTCTTAGGCTGGATTCACACAATCATATTACGTCCGTAATGGACGGAACGTATTTCGGCCGCAAGTCCCGGACCGAACACAGTGCAGGAAGGCGGGCTCCTAGCATCATAGTTATGTACGATGCTAGGAGTCCCTGCCTCTCCGTGGAACTACTGTCCCGTACTGAAAACATGATTTCCGTCCGTTACATGGTCGTGTGAATCCAGCCTAAGTATGATGCTAGGCTCCCTGCACTGTGTTCGGTCCGGGACTTGCGGCCAAAATACGTTCCATCCATTACGGTCGTAACATGTTCGTGTGAAACCAGCCTAATAGAGAAGTCTATGGGAAAAAAAAGAAAAAAAAACCCAGAGCCACAGCATGCCGCGTTTTAAAAAAAATCCCAATGGCCACAAAAACACAACAAAAATGCTACAAATCAAAATGCAGTGTATGTAGTGCATTTTATATTTGACTATAGGCTTCAGTGTAACATCAGGCCACACAAAAAACCGCACCAAGAAAAACCGCGGAAAACTACATCAAAACGCTGTGTGTGAATCCAGCCTTTGGCCACTGTCACACAGAAGTATTCTGGTCAGTATTTTGCATCAGTTTTTGGAAGCCAAAACCCGGAGTGGATCCAAAACACTGAAGAGGTACAAATCTTTCCATTATACTTTTTATGTTTATTTTCCACTCCTGGTTTTGGCTTCCAACTACTGATGGAAAATACTGATCAGAATACTGCCATGTGGAAGTGGCCTTAAGGGTATATTCACACGTGGCAGATTTGTTGTAGAAATTTCTGCTGTAAAATGTGGGAACCGTATTCCTAAGAGTATGGTGTCATTGTATTGTTTTATTGTATTAATTTGATACTGAATCGTCAAATACTATTGTATGGATGTGTTGCATGTTTGAGATGTAGCTGTGTTATAGTTTCCCCCACTGTATATGGCACTTGTGTCTTGGATTCACTGGGAAGATCTAGCAATATGGGAAAGGACAAGCCACATGGAGAAGGGTGTCTGTCTGACAACGAAGACGGCGCGTGCCACATTTGCTGTTGGTGTTGATGTAAATTGAGGTCAGACGGATGCTGGCTTGTTGTTGCTAAAGCATTGGCGCCGGAATGTACAGCCCGGACGCTATCTTAGGCTGCGTTTTCTAAGCTCTGTAACAGGGTAGTAGCGCACGTGCGTGAGTCATCACACCTAGACGCGGTGCTGTGTGTATAGAACAGCGGTGAGCCTGCCAAATAGAGTTCAGTGTTGGGAGAATTGTAGGAGTGACCCAAACTGCGTTCTGTGTAGAGAAGAAGCTTTTGAAGAAGTGAGCTTCTGCCAATTTCCGTTGCAGCAGCGGACAGGGCAAGAGAATTTCTGAGGAAAGAGAGCTTGAACTGAGGCATCATAGGAAGACTGGTGAGAACGGGGCTAGGCTGTATTTTTGCTAGGGCCTGCAGCTGCAGTGGTTGGGGAGGTGACCATCACTGTGGAGAGAGTTAGGTAGGCGGGTAGAGGATGAACGTAAACGATGCATTTAGTAAAGAGTGAGAATGCAGTGTCCATCCAAACTTAAACGACTTAGGCAGTTTTCATACAATAGGTCTATAGGGGCCTTCTTAGCAGCCAGCCACCACCGACAAGACGGGCGATAAGACCAAACCACGCAGTCACAGCCACCAACTTGCGGTCTAAGCCGATGACCCCTTGCATCAAGGGAGGGCTGCCCTTGACACTAACTCTGTCATGAAAATAGGGAGAGAAACTTCAGCTCACCTGACACACTCCAGTGTGTCGTAGATGGCGCCCGGATCCTCGTGTCGGTATACGGATATCAACAAGGAGGGAAGGAAGGTAGGATCCAGCGCTGGTTAGCGTTTAAAATGGAGAGGTTTTCCAAGTTTAATTGTATCGATTTAAAAAGGAAAGTCCAGTTATGTGATGTCCCAGGTGTGTAGGAAGTGGAGGGGTGGTGTCCTCTGTGGCCTACGCGTTTCAGACGACTGCCGCGTCCTTAAACTTGGCTGTAGTGAATTTTTAAATCGATACAATTAAACTTGGAAAACCTCTCCATTTTAAACGCTAACCAGCGCTGGATCCTACCTTCCTTCCCTCCTTACTAACTCTGTCAGTTACACAGAACAACAAGCCAGTTATCTTGCCAGCCTGCTCCACCTGTATGTAGATGTAAATAAGTCCTGTACCTCCCACATCGGGAAGAATGTATATAATAATTGTGGTCGAATGCACCATCAGCAAAGACAAACCAACTCTACATATTGTTAATGTAAAAGTTAAAGTGGTTCCTGCTTAGTTTCATCTTTTTCCTGTGGGGGCTCTACCATCACACCACAACCACCACCACCTTATGCTGCGACTTACCCATTTAGCTAAATGGGGTTTGCAGAATTTCATGCTCATGCTGCAGAAACAACTCCATTTAAATGAATTAAACTGATTTTCAGGCACAGAAATTCCTGCCGTGTGTGAATATACCCTTAGGCACCCTGCACACATAGAGGATTTTGTGGCAGATTTTACACAGTATTTCCCTACATCTTCCATGTGGCTTGGATTGCGGAAAATGCTATGGATTTAACCCTTTCTACATAAAAAGAGTGAAATCCACAATGAACAACAGGAACAGAATGAGTAGGCTGCTGATTGGAAAATCCGCAACATTACTCTGATTTCCATGCGAAAAATGTTCAGCAGCACGTGGATGAGATTTTTAAAATCTCATCCATATGCCTGCAACGTTCTTCCGATGCAGGGTTTCAGACAGCAAATCCAGACAGAAAATCTGCAACATATCTTCTACATGTGCAGGGGGTCTTAGAGTGAAAAGGCTACCGGGTTGTCACTTTCAGGGAGAATACCCACTATTTCAGTTTTGATATGTCAATAGAGAACATATGCCGATGATAGGTTTACTTTAAGTAAAACCAATCTTATGTCCAAAAATTGTTCTGTAATGCAAGACATCGTGGAAATTTTAATACAAAAGTCCGACTTTACAGTCTATACTTACTATACTTGAGGCCAGTATCACACACACACATTTGATGCAGTTTTGGCTACATTTTTTGAATCAAAACCAGAAGTGCGTAGTTGCCAACAGTCCCGAACTTGGCGGGACTCTCCCGAATTTACAGAGACGTTCCCGGCAAATTACTGTTCAGGACCGTGTCCCGGCAACTTGAATTGGCGACTGCCATATTCAATTGTATCTGCATCCTCAGGAAGCAGATACAATTGAATACTATGGCAGAGAAGGTAGCCTGGTTCTTGATTCACTAGGCCTGTAGGCCTGCAGCCTATAAAATGCTGGGACAGAATCCCTCTTCATCCAGGCACGATGACATCACTGGATCGCGCCAGCCTACACAAGGATCCTGTCTCGGTGCCTCATAAGCTGCAGAACTAAATAGACTGTGGAGCTACATTATTCGCTGGGAACGGGGCCAGGTGAGTATAAGGTTTTTCTATTTGTTTGGTGGGCACCTAGGCACTAACTACAATTGGGGGAGTGTGTTCCACTATTTACAAAGGTGTGAGTGTGTGGCACTATCTAAAGAGAGGGTGTGTGGCACCATCTACAGTGAACACTGTGGCAATATCTACAGTGAGCAGTGTGTGGCACTTTCTACTGGGGACAGTATGGGACACCATCGAAAGGCTCACTGAGTGTGGCACTATCTAAGTTGGTTTCTATGCTACCAGTAGTGGTCAGCACATAGCGCCTACCGATAAAGTGAGACATCACCTACCTGTATACAACCAGATAACCAGAGAGGTATACTGGCCACCATAATAGTTGTCAGCCAAACTAGTGCAGACATTTTTATTTGTTATTTTATTAGTTTATTTGTATGCAAAAATTCTGTGAAGAAAGCCACGCCCCATCAGGCACCCCCACCAGATAAACCATGCCCCCATAAGACACAACCACCAGATAAGCTCTGAAAATTGTCCCTAAGTGTCCATGGAAATGTTTCAAAAAACACGAGCCAAAAACTGAATCAAAACTGTGTGTGTGATCCTGACCTTAAGGTATTTATCGCCTATCCATAGGTCAGGTCAAATCTACGGGACTGAGTACAGTGCTCAGATGTCCCCATCAGTCCTGTAGAGCATGTATAACCGTCGGTCCATTCAAACCGAGGACATGGGATCCCTGCTTTCCTGATCGGTGGGGGTACCAGCGGTTGGGTCCTCAGCGATCAGATCTTTATCACCTATTCTACGGATAGGTGATTAGTGTCATTCATGGGAAAACCCTATTAAATAACTTATCAAGTACTAATTAAGGAATGTGATTATAAGCCATCTGAAACTATTATTAAAACCTATTACTGCTGTTTTTTTGGATTGTTAGGTAACAGTGTTATTCTAAATTCTCACCATATATTTAGATTTTTTTGTTCACAGCTTCTATCTTTTCCCAGTGTATCATATAAAGCAGAGAATGAAGAATTAACAGTCTGAGTTTATGGATTTTTGTATTCAGTGGGTTTTAATAAAATTGTAACTAACACTATAGGAGGATAGAAATAGTATGCATCTGATATTCTCTGCATTAAGATGAGAATCTATGACTTGATATAACATATTTTGCATTATAAGGATTTGTGTAGAGATAAGAGTTAACTGCACATGTTTAATCACATTTTATTTTGTGCAGACATGCCTACCAGACACACAATGTTGCATGCCCCAATTCCCTTTTATGATGTTCATCCACTCAGATATGTTGGTGGGTAATGCAGTCCATGATAGGAATTCACATTGCAGTGGAATCGGAAAGCTTTTAGACTAGAACCTAAACAATTAGGGTATGTTCTCACGGCCTATTTTCAGACGTTTTTCGAGCCGTAAATGCCCCGAAAAACGGCTGAAAATACGTGGACTGAACGATTCCAAACATCTGCCCATTGACTTCAATGGGAAAAACGGCTTCCGCTCCCACGGGGCATTTTTTACGCGGCCGTTTTTAAAAACGGCGCGTAAAAAAAACACCCCGTAAAAAAGAAGTACATGTCACTTCTTGAGACGTTTTTGGAGCCGTTTTTGATTGGCTCAACAGAAAAACAGCTCCAAAAACGGCAGTAAAAAAACGCATCAAAAAACGCTTGATGCACAAAAAACGTCTGAAAATCAGAGGCTGTTTTCCCTTGGAAGCGGATCGATGTTTTACAGCCGTTTTTAGTCTAGCGTGTGAACATACCCTTATGCGTTTGTTTTCCCTGAAAGCCATGGCATTACAATATTCGGGGCATGATGTACTGTGATGGTGCAATGCATTTTTTTTCTAGTCTCCTACTGGGTCTTCAGCTCAGGTCACAAGAACCACAGCCCCCTTCAAATCTATTTCAGTCTAAGACCTATAGTTGTTGCTTTTCCATCCACCCACTTGCTTGAAACACAGTAAGATTCCGTTTTTCTAAGTGTTTTTTTTGGTGCAACCAGATGTTACATTAAAGCCTATAATAGAATATAAAAACGCATGTAAACAGCGTTCAATGGTAAAAAGCTGTGTTCATACGAGACGTAAATTTACACCACTGTAAAAAAAAACATTGTATACAAAATGCGCTCTATAAATAAAAGTGACAAGTGTTTTTGAGGCAGTTTTTATTACATTTCCAATGGACAATGACAAAAACGCTTTGAAAAAAATACTTAAAAAATGTTTGGCAAATCTGCTCAAAAAATGCCTGGTTTTAAATCCGTCTCGTATTTTTCTGCTTCACACACATGCTTGTGAGAACATGCCCTTACAATGGAGTGCACAGACTTAAAGCCTGAGCTACACGTAGACTTTTTGTAGTGCAAGTGACTGGTTAAACTATTGAGCTACAATTTGATAGTTTATTCAAAATAATAAATTGACTTTCATGAAGCTGTCACCCAATAGTTAAATAAGTTGTGCTACTAAAAGTCTCCATGCAGCCCAGACCCAAGCCATAGCCTGACAAATTTCAGGTGCCAGGTAGCCAATGTGCTAGATCTTTAGGGTACATTCAGACGTGGCGGAATTGCTGTGGAATTCCGCTGCGGACAGTCCGCAGTGGAATTCTCCAGCGGCCGTTTTTTACATTTGTTTCAATACATTTTTAGGCAAGTTAGTTCAGATGTAGCGGAAAACTACGCTGCGGACCATAGGCTGCGGTGCAGATTTTTCCCTCCGCAGCATCTACTGACTGTTGCGGAGAAGAAGCGGAATTTCACTGCGGATTTCAGACTTTGCAATGCAAAAACTGAAATCTGTGGCAAGTCCGCTGTGTTTTCTGCAACGTCTGAATTACCTGTCAAATATGCAAATGTTGGTGCAGATTCGTTGCGTAATTGCCCCAAATCTGCACCAACATTTGCAGCGGAAAAAATCTGCCACGTCTGAACGTGCCCTTACTACCGGAGCCTAACTTTTAAAGACTCTTTATGAAGATTCTTATTGCTTTTATAACCTAAAAAGTAGCTCCTGGAGACTTCTGTCTGTTTACAATATTTTGTCTATTCCTGCTTTAAGATGTTTTAGAATTAAAAAAAATTGTGAAAATAGAAGGGCAACGCAGTCCAATATATTATTATGGAATTCAAACACATAGGGAATGATTACACATAGCGTTCTTCCTATGCAATTTCAACACATTTTTTTCTGTGGATTTTCTATAAACATTACAAATAATTTTTTGAAATTTTTACACATAAACTGTGCCCCCCACCCTCAAAAAAATAAATAAAAAAGCTGCAAAAAAAACCCACATGTGAACATACCCATATCATTTTATCTATTAACCTTGTATTTCCCAGTGTGGATTCAAATGTTTGGTTTTTGGCGCATTTCTTGATGCAGTTTTATTGGCCATACATACGAGTGTATCCAAAAAAGATGAAGTATTAAGGAAAGACCGATACATCTCCTTTATTTTGCATCCAGTCCTATGTTGAGCTAAAAAAAAAATCTGCACCAAAAACTGCGAGTGTGTGACTTCAGCTTTTTAAAGACAAGTAATCCAGCATGGAAATCAGGGGAAGCAGCGCTCCAGATAAAATAATTTCTTTTATAAAACTGAAGTAACCTCTGACTTTTTTTTTTCAAAATTTACAATGGTTTTAACGTCTTGTAAATACAGAACAAAGCTCTTTATTATGTTACTGACAGTGTGCTAGACATGACAATCATATTATTAGGGTATGTGCACACACACTAATTACGTCCGTAAGTGACGGACGTATTTCGGCCGGAAGTCCCGGACCGAACTCAGTGCAGGGAGCCGGGCTCCTAGCATCATAGTTATGTACGATGCTAGGAGTCCCTGCCTCGCTGCAGGACAACTGTCCCGTACTGAAAACATGATTACAGTACGGGACAGTTGTCCTGCAGCGAGGCAGGGACTCCTAGCATCGTACATAAGTATGATGCTAGGAGCCCGGCTCCCTGCACTGTGTTTGGTCCGGTACTTGCGGCCGAAATACGTCCGTCAATTACGGACGTAATTAGTGTGTGTGCACATACCCTAAGTAGTTTATCTTATGGCTGGCAAATGTAGAGAAAAAAGGTCTACTTCAATAGCGCTACTCTTGTCCATGGACTGTGTCTGCAATACCACATAACCAACGGACAAGAGCGGAACCATTTCTGGAAAATAGCTCATAGTTAATTGTTCTTACTTATAAGCTTTTCATATTATGGTTGCAGAAAAATTTCAGTAAAGCGCTTCTTCACATAATCATCAAGATTATTCTTTCTTTTTTCTTGATTGACTAACACTACATTTCCCCTTAATCTACTACAGGATATTCTGGAAACTTCAATTATTAGGCACTTTTTTGTGATAATGTGCGAATGTGAGTATTACCAACCATGGTGCAATTCCTAAATATGCTTTAGATCAGGTTTAGCACTTGTTTTATGGGTGAGGGGGTAAGTATCGCCTGTTTCTTGTGGACCTACTCAAACGCCCCCAAAGTGCCATTCGGTTAACTGCGTTTTCCAAATCATGACGTTCATTTTCCCTTAGAAAACCTGCTGAGGCTTGGATGTATATGTCTAAAAGAAGACAGTGAGGATAATACTGTACACTGGTGTTTTATAAAGTGCATGGCAAAGCATAACAATGGTTTAATATTAGGTCCCAGCTGGAACACAGCGAAAACATGAACACCTTGCAAGACCGTTTTCTGCTTACTGATATTTCACACTCATTAATTTTACCTCCAGGATTACACAGTGTGACAGTTTATGCCATCTCGTCTGGTTAAAGCTTAAAGGGGTTATCCCATAAATAATTTTCATACCAAAAGTCCAGAAGTGCTGTTAAAGAGGACTTGTCATCTCTCCTGACATGTCTATTTTCGTAAATAATTCTACTCCACATGAAGTAACAATTCTGGAGCATCTTTCCTTAGAACGCTGCATTGTGCTGTTCCACTGTTATTCATTAGGGTGTATTCACACGGTGTGGTTTTGCCACACGGCTGATTTACAAAATCGCGGTAAAAACAAATGCATTTTTTTCAGTGTGGTTTTCGGCCGAGCAGCCAAAAATACGGCAATCCCGCATCTTATGAATACCTTAAAGAAATTTAGGAATAAATTGACAACTGGATGTTACCATTCCCCTTTTTAAAGAGGTGTGTCCCTACAGAGATATATGCCATTACATTAACCCCTTCCCGACATTTGTCGTATGGATACTTCATGGAAAGCCAGTGTTTCCCGCATTTTGCCGTATCCATACGACAGATGGATGACACAGGCTCAGAAGCGGAGTCTGTGTTATCATCCCCTGGTGTCAGCTGCATGTTACAGCTGACACCCTGCGGTAATGGTGGGGACAGAAGTCAGCTTCGATCCCCGCCATTAACCCCTTAAATGCAGTGGTCAAAAGCGATCGCTGCATTTAAGGGGTTTGCAGCTCATCGACACCCCAGCTATGAAATTTCCGGGGTGCCGGTGGATGCAATGGCAACTGGAGGCCTAATATTGGCCTCCCGGTCTGCCTAGTACGTAAGCCATTCAGGCCCCACCCGGAGGAGGGGCATAAAAGGGTTCCATAGCCGCCGGCAAGATGGTGCCGGCACAGAAGCTGAGCCGGCGTCATCAACGGTGGACGTCAGCTGTATATTACAGCTGACATCCACATGTAACGGCGAGAACCGGAGCTGGCACCGATCCCTGCCATTAACCACTTAGATGCAGCGATCGCAAGCGATCGCTGCATTTTAGAGGTTGGTGGCAGATCGGAGGGCTGCCGACTATTGCTATGGCAACAGGAGGCCTAACACTAGCCTCCAGCTCTGCCATTACAGAAGCCAATGGAGGTAGAGCAATGTATTAGAAAAAAAAAACAGACAGTTGAACCCTCATGTCCCCTAGTGGGACTAAAAAAAATTAAAAAATAAGTAAAAAGAAAAGTTGTAAAAAGTAAAAGAAAAGTTTCAAGTAATAAAATAAAACACAATCGCCCTTTTTATCGAAAAAAATAAATAAACCATACATATTTGGTATCGCCGTGACCGTAACAGCCTGAACTATAAAAATATTATGTTATTTATTCCACGTGGTGAATGGCAAAAAAAGAGAACGAAAAAACCCTGCCAAAAATTGGAACAAAAAGTGATCAAAAAGTCGCATGTATCCAAAAATGGTACTTATAAAAGCTATAGCTCATCTCGCAAAAAACAAGCCCTCATACAGCTCCATCAATGAAAAAATTAAAACGTTATGGTTCTCACAACATGGCGACAGAACAAAATACATTATTTTTACAAAACTAATTTTATTGTGCAAAAAGTTGTAAAACATAAAAAAGTGCTATAAATTAGGAATCGCCGGAATCACACTGACCCGCAGAATAAAGTTAACATGTAATTTATTACACATGGTGAATGATGTATAAAAAATAAAAAACTATGCCAGAATCGCTGTTTTTTGGTCACCTTGCCTAAAAAAAAATAGGATAAGTAGTGACCAAAAAGTCACATGTACCCCAAAATGGTACCAATAAAAACTACAGCTTGTCCCGCAAAAAAACAGCCCTCATACCACTACATATATCAAAAAATAAAATGAGAAAAATAAAATGAGTTAAGGCTCCAGTATGTCAGGAAAGAAAAATATGCGGTTGTGCAGGCCCGAGGGGAACATTTATTTTGTTTCAAGAGGCGATTTATCAAGGCCCTAAAATTAGGGAACCAGGAAGGGGAGGGCCCAAACATATCTGCTGGAAGTGAGGGTGCCCGTATTATACCAGGACAACACTTTCCCAGTAAAATTACACAAACTGCAAAGGTGCGGAGTGTGCACCAAAAGGGGATAA
This sequence comes from Rhinoderma darwinii, assembly GCF_050947455.1. Classification (NCBI taxonomy): domain Eukaryota; kingdom Metazoa; phylum Chordata; class Amphibia; order Anura; family Rhinodermatidae; genus Rhinoderma; species Rhinoderma darwinii. Next base: position 216,738,171 of record NC_134690.1, on the reverse strand, counting down.
GAAAGGACATTTTTTCAGTGTGACACCGGCCTGTGCAGAAAGGATTGCTTCACAGTGTAACACACATCTATGGATTATTTTAATGCTTTTTTTTAACCAATTATTATACCACCTGACTATGCCCCTAATGTACTCTGCCCGGCTTATATATGCCCCCACATTATAAACTGAAATTCCAGTAATACTCTAAACAAAACTACTACCAAGCAAAATCTACGCTCCAAAAGCCAAATGGCGCTCCCTCCCTTCTGAGCCCTACAGTGTGCCCAACCAGCTGTTTACTTCCACATATATGGCATCACCATACACGGAGAACCCTTTTAATTATTTTTGGGGTGTGTGTCTCCAGTGGCACAAGCTGGGCACTGCATATTTGCCACTGAAATGGCATATCTAGGGAAAAATGTCAATTTTTTCTTTGCACCATCCGCAGCGCATTCATTTATGGAAAATACCTGTGGGGTGAACATGCTCACTACACTCCTTAATAAATGCCTTGAAGGGTGTAGTTTCCAAAATGGGGTAACTTTTCAGGGGTTTCTTTTATTATTTCACATCAGAGTCTCTGAAATTGTGAACCAATACTTTGTAAATCGCCACATTAGGCCTCAATTTTGCATGGTACTCTTTCACTCCTGAGCCCTGTCGATAGTCCAGGCAAAAGATTAGTTCCACATGTAGGGTGTTTCTAAAACCGGGAAACGCAGCACAATAATTAGAGAGCTGTCTTGTTATGGTGACACAAGCTGGGCACCACATACTGGCATATCTATGGAAAAATGCACATTTTCACTCTGCAACATCGAGTGCACACTAATTTCTGCAAAACACCTGCGGGGTTAACATGCTCACTATACCTCTAGGTGAATACCTTGAGGGGTGTCCTTTCCAAAATGGGGTTTTGGTCCCACAGAGGCTTTGCATATTCGACATAGCGCCCAGAAACCAATCTAGCAAAATCTACACTCCAAAAGCCAAATGGTGCTCCATCCCTTCTGAGCCCTACTGTGTGCCCAAACAGCAGTTTATTACCACATATAGGATATTGCCGTACTCGGGAGAAATTGCATTACAAATGTTGGGGTTCTTTTTTTCCTTTATTTTTTGAGAAAATGAAAAATTTTAAGCTAAAACTACGTCTTATTGAGCAAAACAGATTTTTTTTATTTTCACTACCCAAATCTAATAAAATCTATGTAACACCTGTGGGGTCAAAATACTCACTACACCCCTAGATAAATTCTTCAAGGGGTGTAGTTTTGTGAATGAAGTAACTTATGACTAGTTACCACTGTACTGGTACCTTAGGGGCTTTGCAAAAGTGACATGGTGCCAAGAAATCAATCCAGAAAAATATGTACTCCAAAACCCAAATTGCGCTCCTTCTCTTCTGAGCCCTGCCGCGTGCCCAAACAGCCGTTTATGCCCTCATATGGAGTATTTCCATACTCCAGAGTAGTTGCTTTACAAATTTTAGGACGCTTTTTCTTCTTTATTTCTTGTGGACATTGCTTTTTTTTTTTTAGCTAAGCCTACATCTTATTGAAAAAAATGAAAATGTTTAATTTTCACGTCAAAATTCTAATAAAATCTATGAAAAACCTGTGCGGTCAAAATGCTCACTACACCCCTAGATGAATTCTTTGTGGGGCGTACTTTCCAAAATGGGGTCTTTTTTGGGGTTTATTTTGTTTTGGCATCACAAGAGCTCTTCAAACCTGACATGGTGCCTAAAATACATTCTAATAAAAAGAAGGCCCCAAAATCCTCTAGGTGCTTCTTTGATTCTGAGGCCTGTGTTTCAGTCCAGTAGCAAACTAGCGCCACATGTGGGATATTTCTAAAAACTGCAGAGCCTGGGCAATAAATATTTAGTTGCATTTCTCTGGTTAAACCTTCTGTGTTACAGATTTTTTTTTATTAAATATTAATTTCTGCAAAAAAAATTAAATTTGTCAATTTCACCTCCACTTTAAGGGTATGTTCACACGCAAACGTAAAAACGTCTGAAAATACGGAGCTGTTTTCAAGGGAAAACAGCTCCTGATTTTCAGACTTTTTTTAAGCCACTTGCGATTTTCGCGGCGTTTTTTACGGCCGTTTTTGGAGCTGTTTTCAAGAGTCTATGAAAAACGGCTCCAAAAACGTCCCAAGAAGTGACCTGCACTTCTTTTCTGCGGCCGTTTTTTTACGCGCCCGTTTTTTCCCATTGCAATTAATGGGCAGATGTTTGGAGGCGTTTACGGCCCGAAAAACTGCAGAAAATAGGTCGTGTGAACATACCCTCATTCTTGTGAAATGCCTAAAGGGTTAAGAAACTTTCTTAATGCTGTTTTGAATACTTTGAGGGGTGCAGTTTTTAAAATGGGGTGACTTATGGGGGTTTGTATTGTATAAGCCCCTCAAAGCCACTTCAGAACTGAACTGGTCCCCATAAAAATAGCCTTTTGAAATTTTCTTAAAAATGGGAGAAATTTCTGCTAAAGTTCTAAGCCTTGTAACGCCTTAGAAAAATTAAAGGATGTACAAAAAAAGATGTCATTCTAAAGTAGACCTATGGGAAATGTTAATTAGCAACTATTTTGTGTGGTATTACTATGTCTTACAAGCAGATACATTTAAATTTCGAAAAATGCACATTTTTGCAATTTTCACAACATTTTGGTGGTTTTCACAATTAAACACTGAATGTATTGACTGTATCGATAAAATGTACTTTACCCCTAACTTAAAGTCCAAGAGAAAACAATCTCAGAATCGCCTGGATAGGTAAAATCATTCCAAAGTTATTACCAAATAAAGTGACACGTCAGATTTGAAAAATAAGGCTCTGTCAGGAAGGTCAAAAGTGGCTGCAGCAGGAAGGGGTTAAAGTTTAAAAAGAAAAAAGTAAAATTAATAAAAAAATCTGTAAAAAAAATACACAAATGCACATTTTTTACAAAATATAAGTCCCAATACATAAAATAATATGAACACATTTGCTATGCTCATGCCCGTAAAAACATGCACAACAAATTTAAAAAAACAGCTTTTTTGTCTGCATTTTTGGCAATTAAAAATGTATATAAATGTAATTATTATGTAAATGTTCCAAAATATGTCACCTTCGTAAAGTATTAGTCATCCCGCAAAAGCAAAGTCTCTTACAGCTTCGTCGATCAAAAAATTAAAAGCTCGGGATTCACAGAGAAAAAATAAATAAATAAAAAAAATTGTTCTGTTCTCAAGGCCAAAATTGGCCCTAAGGTGTTAACCCCAATGTTGCTATTATGTGAGGGAAATGATGGGGTCACTTATTAATGTGAGTGTCACGTTTGGTTCGTGGACCCACTGGGCCGTACCGCCTTGGCGGTATGGTAGCTGGCCAACAGGGCGCGGGTAACAGTCCATAGTTCGTATAGGGTACCTGCGGCAGCTCGTACAGTAGCAAGGCAGGCTCGGCTGGCACTAGGCAGCAGGCAGACATCAGACGTGGCGTAGCAGTACAAGCGTGGTATGCAGCACAGCACGACTACAGCTCAGCAAGGCACTTGACCAGGATAGCACGGGATACAGGATACAGGTACGGGAAACACTGGGAACTGATAGACACTAAAAGACCATTTGCATAGACAAACTTTGGGTGCGACAACAGTGCCCACCAAAAGCTCCGGAACACCCTCATAACTTTTAAATAGCTCGAGGTAGAGGGTTGAAATTTGGTGGGATTTGATGCGGTCGTAAAATCTACCAAACAACAGGGGTGGGCAGGGGCAGCAAAATCTTAAATGGCACGGGGGAGGGGGGGGGGGTGATATTTAACTTTAAAGTTATCATCTTCATTATCGACTACCACCGGTGTTAGCATTACCCAAAATGTACCGCATGGGTAAAATCCTAAATGTGTGTGGGCGCGTGTGTGTGAGCTTGGGAATGTCACATCAAGGTGACTTCAAATTACGTATTATTACAATCGGCCTCGGCGATACAAAATGGACCTTGTCTACGATTGTAACATGATTTCATGTGTACACATTTCGGCAGTCGCTTGTGAATTTCAGAGAGTGTTAATTCGGAGAGTAATTTTCATTTTTGTACATTTCTATTGTCATATCACAATTTGCATTTGACCGAAACGGAAAGGATCACTTTATTCATGATGAGAGGATATGGCGAAGAAAAAATAAGATCCTATTGAGAAGTAGCGGCTTTTTTCAATGCCACTTATCCTATCCGTGATCCAATTTCATTGTCAACTGTTAAATGAACTGTTCATCGTTTCGAAATAACCGGTTCAATTTAAGACGCACCAAGATCCGGAAGACCCAAACATGCTAGTAATGATGAAAAAGCTTTAGATGTTCTGCTCACTGTACGTGATAATCATCATACATCTGTCTCGAGTGGAGCACAAAAAATATCAGTGCCACATCAGTCTGGCGAATTTTGAAGAGGCATCATTGTCATCTTAATAAAATACGTCTAGTTCAGGAGCTATCCGAAGATGATTATGACAAAAGAGTGGAATTTTGCGATACAATGATGACACGATTTGATGATAATCATCAGATTTTCAACTGGACCTGTTTTTCGGATGAAGTTACGTTTGAACTAAAGGGTACTGTAAATCTACATAACATGAGGTATTGGGCAGACGAAAATCCACATTGGATTAGAGACAGTCATACCCAGTATCCTCAGAAGGTTAATGTTTGGGCCGGAATATTGCTCAATCATATTGTAGGACCGTTTTCATTGAAGGAAAACATAAACGCAGAAAATTACTGCAATTTGCTAAAAAACCAAGTGATACCAGCTATTCAAAATATTGCTGGAGAAGCTGTCTGCAATGTTTGGTATCAGCAGGATGGAGCTCTGGCTCATTTTTCTCTGCGAGTTTGACATCTTCTGAACAATAATTTTCCTGATCAATGGATTGGTAGAAGAGGCCCGATAGAATGGCCACCGAGATCACCAGATCTGACCCCATTAGACTTTTTTTACTGGGGGTATTTAAAAAGTAAAGTCTATGAGACTAGGATCGCAAACTTAGACGAGCTGCAGGAAAGAATAGTGAACATTTTGAATTCAATCACACCAGATGTTATAAATAACGTTATCGACACATTTTACGTTCGCTTAGGACACTGTCAAGTTGTTGAAGAACATCAGTGCGAACATTTGATTTAATACAGGATTTAATACAGGAATTGTTATGCTTGTACCAATACACATAATACATGTCCTTGGTCTTGCTTTGGTTGGCCGGACAACACACACACACAGACACACACAGACACACACACAGCGCTGAGAGAATTTGGAGTCGTTAAATACCGTGGGGAATGACGAACCCAGGGGTCCTTATCTTGGGCTGTGTATACACACGCACGCGCGCACACACACACACACACACACACACACGCACGCACGCACACACACACAGACACACAAAAGTGAGAGACTCGCATTAATCTAGCAGCCCAATGAGATGTAAATCCGACCGTGCGACCTCCGCGCGGTACATTTTGGGTAATGCAAACACTGGAGGTAGCCGATAATGAAGATGATAACTTTAACGTTAAATATCTCAGCAAAAAAAAAATCCCATCTCAAAATCGATTGCAGCTTAGTTTCTATATTGAAAAGAGCTTTCAAATGAGCCCCCGCCCACCCAACCGCCCCCATGGGGGTGTTTTTTTTTTGGCGTTAACTGGTATATTTTATGACCCTATTAAATCCCACCAAATTTCAACCCTCTACCTCGAGCCGTTCAAAAGTTATGAGGTTGTTCCGGAACATGATTACAGTACGGGACAGTTGTCCCGCAGCGAGGCAGGGACTCCTAGCGTCATACATAACTATGATGCTAGGAGCCTGGCTCCCTGCAGTGTGTTCGGTCCGAGACTTGCGGCCGAAATACTTTCCGTCCTTTACGGACCGAACATGCTCGTGTGAATCCAGCCTCATAGTGACCTAAAGGACTATGAGTGTCATGTCTGTGACAGGGACAGGTTATTCTTATGGCACAATAGTAGCTCCAGCAGTGTATAAAATCCTCCTTATTTCCCTATCCCCATCTCCTCCCTGCTCCGCTGCCACTAATGTTGAATCACACAATTCTGAGTAAAATGCCTGTTATATCCCCTAGGCAGAGCTTCATTTACTCTTTAGAGAAATAAATAAATAAATCGACTTCGTTCTAATACTTTGTAGTCCAAGACGAACCACAGTGGCATAACGGTGAGTGGGAGGATCATGTTCATGTTACAGGGTGATTTAAAAAGGATGGTACAAAAGTAAAGTCCTGACTTGTAGGACTGATTGGAAGAGGACGAATTTGCTGACAGGCTGGTGTTCAGCGATGAGGCTACTTTTCACCTCAGTGGGAAGGTCAATCGCCACAATGTTAGAATTTGGGGGTCAGAAAAACCATGTGCCCTTATCATGAGGGACTCACCCAAAGCCAACGTGTTCTGTGCAATGAGCAGGCGCAGTCTACGGTCCCTTCTTTTTTGCCAAGGATACTGTCACTGGCCAATTCTACCTGGACATGTCAAAGGAATGGCGTATGCCACAGATAGAGGAAGATCTGCCAAACGTAGTCTATGAGTAGTGAACATCCATTTGGATGTTCATTGATACCTGAATGAAACTCTACCGTAACTTTGGATTGGCTGCGCTGGAAACTATTCACCACTGTTGTGCTGACCTCCACGATCGCCAGATCTAACACCCTGCGACTTCTTTCTGTGGGGTTACATCAAGGACTCAGTGCATCTGCCTCCCCCCCCCCCAGCAACATGATCTGAACTACCTGAGACACTGCAACACTAAGGCTGGGTTCACACGAGCACATTAACGTCCGTAATGGACGGACGTATTTCGGGCGTAAGTCCCGGACCAAACTCAGTGCAGGGAACCGGGCTCCTAGCATCATAGTTATGTACGATGCTAGGAGTCCCTGCCTCTCCGTGGAACTACTGTCCCGTACTGTAATCATGATTACAGTACGGGACAGTTGTCCTGCAGAGAGGCAGGGACTCCTAGCATCGTACATAACTATGATGCTAGGAGCCCGGCTCCCTGCACTGAGTTCGGTCTGGGACTTCCGCCCGAAATACGTCCGTCCATTACGGACGTTAATGTGCTCGTGTGAACCCAGCCTTAAAGGGAACCTGTCACAAGCATTTCACCTATTGAACTCTACTCACCCCTCGCTGGCCGCTGCTGTCAAAAGTTCATTGCTATTATCCATCTCTCAAACTCCTCCGACCGTAAATAACGGTTTGCAAACATTTCGCGCCTTTTATGGTAATAATCCGGCACTCTCGTTCGTTCCTCTCCTTATGCCCACCCACCGCAGAAAACTGGCCCACCCTGAATCCCGAAAAAAATCTCGTCTGAGATAGAGCGCCTGTGCCCATCATGTATGGTCCGACACCCTTCTCTGCTTTGTAAGAGGCTCGAATATAGTAACCATGCATGCGCCGCTTGGTGTCCCGTTGTGCGCACGCACCAGCTCATTGATGCAAAAGCGTGGAACTTCGTGTGTGCTTGGGGGAGGCGAGGAGCTGTCAATCAAAAGCTAGAAGGCGGGGTTAACTCAGAAATGCTTGAGGAATAAATATATGACTCTTTTCGACTGAAGATATGACTTTTATGCTCATTAGCATATGGTGAAGGAACACTAAAAAATGGGATACTAAAGGTACAGAGCCGAGTTAATTTTAGGTTATATTTTAATTTTAGGTTATATAAAAATTATTTTTCACCCATTACCACTCGGTATTGCTGGTTTAATAGGTGAAATGCTGGTCACAGGTTCCCACACGGCTGGACAGAACTGGACTACCGCTTAGACATCTGCCGTGTCACCAATGGAAATGACTTTGAACATTTGTAGTACTGTATATAGATAAAACTTGGATAGATAGTGTGTCTTTTCATGTTAATAAATTTGTGTTATGTTCTCTCGGTTGTGTTATGTTCTCTCGGTTACCCAGTCTATAATTTTGCAGCATCCTCTTTGAATTATCCTGTATATTACAGATTGTACAGAGTTAGACATAGACAGGCCAACAAGCTGCCCTCCCATAGGCTGAGAAAAGCAGCTGCAGCTCCACCCATGAAATGACATCAGAAAAATGCTGACCAGGCAAATAAATACGGTAATTTATACATTGACTGGTCAACTGCTTTGTTCAATGTGCAAGGAATTCTTCTTCAACTTTAAGGTGGTGCGTCTTGTGCTTTGTCAAGACGTGTCTTAATCACTCTAGTGTTCTATTTGTGAATGACTAAAATAAGCCTCCAAAAACTATGCTGGACGCAAGGCTACAATAAATGAATCCTTCCATAACCACCAGGAACACAATCACATGAATCATCATTTTCTTGTACTGTAAGATTTCAGGAACTTTTCGATTAACTTTAATGGTAAAAATAGTTCTGTCTCACCCAAACTTCCTAGCAGTGCCAGATAGAAAGCGGTTAGAGGGGGTTAGAAAGGCTTTAGCTCAAAATCTCATACGGACAGGATTCTCACCTATTGCATCTTGTTAACTGTTTTTAGCAATGGCGATTATGCTTTTTCTGCAAGATTTCTTTAATATGGCTGGTATGGGGGTTTGGTAGATGCCAGATTATATCAAATATTCAGGACTATCATATAGTATAAAAAAAAACCTTGTTGTCACAAACCTGGTTGGACATATAGAATCCCGTTTCGTCAGTATAGGGATGTCGATGGCAACGTCGAGGCGCAGAGTCTAAGGGTATGTTCACACGAGGTCATTACGTCCGTAATTGACGGACGTATTTCGGCCGCAAGTCCCGGACCGAACACACTGCAGGGAGCCGGGCTCCTAGCATCATAGTTATGTACGACGCTAAGAGTCCCTGCCTCGCTGCAGGACAACTGTCCCGTACTGTAATCATGTTTTCAGTACGGGACAGTTGTCCGGCAGCGAGACAGGGACTTCTAGCATCGTACATAAGTATGATGCTAGGAGCCCGGCTCCCTGCACTGTGTTCGCTCCGGTACTTGCGGCCGAAATACGTCCGTCAATGACGGACGTAATGACCTCGTGTGAACATACCCTAACATGTATAGACTTACCTGCCAGGGACCTGCAGGTCACAGCCCTCTGACTGCCCAATTAATGTGGTTAGTTGGAGACAGCAGATGACTGAAGGCAGTGCCAAATCGAAATCCAAGAGAAAAGTCAAAGAAAGCCGAGGTCAGGGTCACAAGCAATGGTACAGAAACATTGTCACTAGCTAAGCTTAGGTACATGAATAGTCAATCACAAGTACTGGACCAAGAATGATGGAGTCAGGATGGGACCTAATACTCTGCCACCTGTTGGCGCTCAGAAAAAGGCTTAAAGAGGCTCTGTCACCAGATTATCAAATCCCTATCTCCTATTGCATGTGATCGGCGCTGCAATGTAGAGAACAGTAACGTTTTTTTGTTTTTTTTTTAAACGATTATTTTTGGCCAAGTTATGAGCAATTTTATATTTATGCAAATGAGCCTTTCTAATGGACAACTGGGCGTGTTTTCTCTTATTTCCAACTGGGCGTGTATTGTGTTTGTAATATCTGGGCGTGTTTACTTGTTTTACTAGCTGGGCGTTGTGAATAGAAGTGTATGATGCTAACATATAATGCTGACAAACACTTCTATTCACAACGCCCAGCTAGTAAAACAAGTGAACACGCCCAGATGTAACAAACACAATACACGCCCAGTTGGAAATAAGAGAAAACACACGCCCAGTTGTCCATTAGAAAGGCTCATTTGCATAAATATAAAATTGCTCATAACTTGGCCAAAAATGAACGTTTTTCAAAAAAAAAAAATATGTTACTGTTATCTACATTGCAGCGCCGATCACATGCAATAGGAGATAGGGATTTGATAATCTGGTGACAGAGCCTCTTTAAGAAGGCAGTCCAAATGGATCACGTGATAGCAGATTGAAGTCTAATTTGAAGGTGGTTCCTCATGCAGATCACAAGATGGAGTTCCAGCGTGTAGCAAAATACATTTGCCACTTGAGGAAGCTCCAGCTCTGGAAATGGTTGAAAGACAATGCCGAACACGGTAAGTAGGCACTTGATGCCCGTTTGTTACACCCGTAATGGATAGAGAACTATTTAGAAAATAGAAAAAGAATAAATTGCTACCATAGAAATGAATGCTCACTTCACTTCCAATAGGCGCCAATATAACAAGGTTCCTGTATCTCGTAAACATTTTAGTATCCTGTATAACTGATGGAATATTGACCACAGCCTTCATTTGTGCTAAATATTTATGTAGAGCATTTCAAAGGGATAGAGTTTATATATAGAGTTTTTATAGACAACGGACGACCATGCAGTCTCTGGAAAAAGGAGAGCGGAAGCTGATGTAAATGCATAGCTTTCCTAGCGCCACATTCCACTATGTTCTACTGATAGGCAGGGGTCAAAGTGGTCGGCCCCCCACAGATCAGACAATAATGGTATATTTTGGCAAATTGCCATCAATCTCTGTACATAGAAAAACCCCTTTAGCAATCACATTTCCATTGAATTCAGTTGATAACACAAAAGATTGTAGCACTGAGGCCCCATTTTATTTACTTTTATATATCAAGTGAACTAAACCAGGGAGGCAGATTGTACTGCACATCACATCACACAAGTAGCCCAGACAGTATGCTTATACAGATGTAGCAGAGCTGAGATTGTTGTGTTATATATGGATTTGGGTCTAATCTCACAATGGCCCAACAAAAATGTAAAGGGGCTTTCTAATTTAATGTAAATAAAGCTTAATAATTTAATAATTTCAACACTTCATTTCACAGCCAATTTTTAACCCTGTTTTTATACATTTCCTGACAACCGGGAATGTTACAGAGTGTTCAGTAGTGCTGAAGCGAGCCGCACGCCGCTGAACAGGACTACAGGTGGGAGAACGGCCAGACTGACACAGAAGGGGAGAAGGAGAAGACAAACAACCAAATAAGATGAAGGATTCAAGGGCTAACGGGACACATACACAGCGGAAGACAAACAACAATGCCGCTCTCCCCCCTGTTTGTGGGTGTTTGCCGCCAAACCCCCCTTTCAAGATTTACAGAAGATGCAAACACAGTTGAAAATGGTTCCGCTGCCAGGGAACCCGATGCAGCTGCACTGTTTGCCCTATGGCTAAAGCCGCCATGATTGGGCGTGCCTGCATTCATCTCAGAACTACTAGAAAGAACAGGAAGACAGTATTAAGGCAAGTAGTTCATATAGTAGTTACGTCTAGCATATACTTTTAACACTCTTTAAATGTTTATTTTATTCCCATTCAGACCTGCCTCTGATTTCCAGGACATAGCTGCACAAAATGATCTGAGTGCAGACTGTTTCTTATAACATTACCAACTACACATATGCTTAGACACAGCGGGCAGACAACCAGGCTTATTATACATGAAGGAGTCGGAGAGTGAAAAAATAGAGTCAGAGTCAGACTTTTGGCTTACCGTTTTTTCTTGTAATTTCGTTAACATATAAACATTTAGGCACTAATTAAAACGATTTTTATTTCCGTAATAATAAATTATTAATGTCTTTAACCCCTTAAAGAGAGCCTTTCACCTGCCCATACATGTGCAGCTGCGTGCAGCATGTAATAGGCAGGGCTTCACAAACAATGTCTCACTTAAAAAAAATGTCTTATCTTCCTCCGTTATTTAGATATCGGTGCCGTTATATTGGCGGCCGATATTTAAATAAGCTCCTGAACTGTCAATTGGGCGTTTCTATCTAACTAAATGGCAAGGGGGCGGGGTGTCTTCGCTCTGACACTGTCCAATCAGCTATGGACAGTGTCAGGGCGGCTGTGTTCCCTCCCGTGAACATCTAAAACCACAAAAGGAACCGGTCCGAGTGTTACACTGGGTGACAGCGATACGCATGGGGAGGTTCGTATGACGATGCGGTACATGAGGTTGTGGCACAATATATCCATGCTTTAGTAGGATCTAATTCTCGGCTGCTTCAATGACCCCGTGTTCAATACAAGGCACTGAAATTTGACCACCTCCGCCGCTTCTATGGGGGTACACCTGTGGGGTTAAGCATAAATTAAACTGGGGTTTTGGATTATAATATATTTGGCATACAAATTTGTGTGTGCCACCACTACAGCAATAAATTCGTCCAAAAAAAAAGAATTTAAAAAAAAATCCAGCACTCTGCCCTGCAGTTTGGAAAAGTGAACTCAAGGATCTGAAGTACAAAATTGTAGCCAAATGGGGTCAAAAGAGACATAGTGCAACACCCTCCGCTCCACGCTAAGTTTAATCCATACTCACAGAAGTAACAATGAATAAATAGTTAAAATCTTTATAAATTCGCAGGCGGCACGCCAAACACTCTTGCCCGACCCTTGATTTTGCCCTTCCGGCTTCCTCTGGGGCATCAGATTAAACTATGGATTAAATTTAGCGTGGAGCAAACAGTTTTTAGAGGGTGTTGCACTATGTCTCTTTTTTTCATCTATTAGAGATATAGGATCTTTTTCCTACCAGGAGCTTTTGAACGTAGAGAGACGATACGGAGCTCTGTGGAACTACCATCTATCTACTCTCACTGGATCGCGGACTGTCTACTGCATTTTACTGGGAGAGAGTGTCCATATCGATTTCCTATTAGTTATGTTATCTAGGGTATTTTGGATCCTACCTAATTTAATTTACCTGCTCCGGCCTGAGTTTATATACTGTGGGTATTAGAGCCAGGAGAAATAAATACATTAGTACTAAAAATTATAGATGTACAATTAGTGCTGATAAAAATTATTTGCGTACAAACTGTAATGAACAATTATAGGCGTACAGATAGTACAAAAAACTCTGGCCGTACAGATAGTACTAAAAAATTATAAGTGTACAAATAGTACAAAAAATTACAGCGGTGATCACAGGGAGATGAAGGGGGTGATAGCGTGAAGGTATCACGGAAGTGATCACAGGGAGGCGATCAAAGCGAGATTATGGAAGTGATGACATAAAGTGATCACGGAGGTGATCACAGGGAGGGTGTTCACAGGGGGGGGGGGTGATCACAAAGATTATGGGGGTGATCAGACGGATCATGAGAGTAATTAGAGGGTAAGATTATTAATGGGGGCAATATTGGGGATAATCAAACCTAATAAAGTATTTTATATGACACAATCTGCTCTGCTTAAATCTAGCTCCTTCTCTAATCGTCAAACAGACTTAACTGCAAAGGTTAGAGCGTGGGCAGTAAGTATGTGCCTCCTTTTTTGGCTTTTAATACTGTGATTGGTCAGTCCACAGTCATTACTACTCTGTAACTATATCACTTGACACAGTGACAGTTTAAAGCGATGTTATAACTTTAGGGAAAATCAGGCTAACTGTCTCCCTCCCATGATGTACTCATACATCCTGGGGTGGTGGGGTGGTAAGGGGTTGAAGAATTTGATTAACTCCTTAACGACTGCCCACCGTCTTTTAATGGCAAACGGTTCAGGTGCTTCGTCTACAGCAACGTCTTTGGCGTCCCTGTAGAAGAGGCTCATGAGCGCTCCTGTGAGCACTCGTCCTCTAAGCAGGAGCTGTAACTTAGGCTCTGTTCACATCTGCGTTGGGGTCCCGTTCTGACGTTCCGTTTGTCTCTTTTGTGCACTAGCTATTGCTTCCGGCAAAACAACGGATCCAGTGCTTCCGACAAAACGACGTCCAGTTTGTCTCTTTTGTGCACTATGCTATTGCTTCCGGCAAAAGAGACAAACGGAAACCACGGGCACCGGATCCGTCACCATTGAAATCAATGGTGATGGAAACGGTAACCTTGGGTTTCCGTCGGTGTCAGTTTGTGTCTGCTCAGGGTCCCGTTCTGACGGAAAGCTCAGATGGAACGTCAGAACGGGACCCCAACGCAGATGTGAACAGAGCCTTACAGCTCCTGAACTTAGAGCAGCCTCCTGAACACAGCTGGGATCTGAAAATCTGATCAAAGGGAACTCCCCTCTTCAATCGCATCACTGGAAACCCGGTAATACGATCAAAGAATGGGGAATCCCTTTGCAGTCAGCCATACGGACCTAGAAAGGACCCCAGAGCTGTCTGTTCAGTTTGCCTGCTGTTAGGGCACACTATGTGCTGCCCTAACCTAAGCCTGTGTCATAGTGACACAGTGTAATGCATTAGCATACAGGAGTATGCTATTGCATTATAACAAAAAAAATAAAGTTGTAAATAAAGTTATGCCTTAATAGAATTTTAAAAAAGTTATTATTTTGCATAAAATATTTTTTATTGCCCACACATTACATAAAAACAAAAAACCTACACATATTAGGTATCTTCATGACCGTAATAACCTGAAGAATTAATTTAATAGGTTGTTTGCCTTTAAACGTGCATGGGATTAAAAAGAAACAATAAAAACAATGCAGAGAATCACTTTTTCCTATATTCATGCCGTAAAAATAAGTTATATAAGTTGCACAGTAAAAAAAAATTCTCCCAAACAACGCAAAAACAAAATACAATGTCTCCCACATAAAGCAAGGCATCATACAGCCACGTCAATGAAAAAATAAAAAAGTTAAGGCTGCTGAAAGGCCGAGGCAAAAATGGAAATTTTAGCTGATCATTAAAAAGGTGTTGTCCAGTCCCTCAATAGCTGATGCGTCAGGGTCCGAATCTCAGGACTCCTGCCGATCAGCTGTTTTGAAGGGGTGCAGAGCGAATACGAGCGCTGCTACCCCTTTCTACTTGCTCACTGTGAATCGTCGAAACGCATATAGCGGCGATTCACAGGTATTGAAGCCTTTTCTCCCATTCCCTTCAATGTGAGAAGAAGGCTGCAATGCGTACCTGTGAATCACCGCTACATTCGTGTCGAAGTGAGCAAGTAGAAATTAAGCAGAAAAAGTGATCATATGAGCACTGCACCCCCTCCAATACAGTTGATCGGTGGGGGTCCCGGGAGTCGAACCCCAGCCCATCAGATATTTATGGCCTATTCTGAGGATAGGCCATCAATTTTTAAGGACCGGATAACCCCTTTTCAGGCCCAGTCATTAAAAGGTTAAAAGAATTGTAGTCTTTTTAATGTTTACAGGGACATGTTTACAAAAAAGTAAAAGGGGGATTGCTACATTTAATGAAAGTAATAACACTTAAAAAACTATTGCTAATAGTCTTACCTTTACAGAAAATATTGGATATAGATTTATAAACCTAGTTTCCAAATGAAACAGCAGTTCTATATACTTGTCAAACGTGTCATATTTTATTTGACTGTTTTCTCAAGATCTATAAAAGTGTTGTCTTTTCAATTTGCCACCGGAAAATAACATTTTATGAAGTTGCTCGTCGTACAGTACTTTCTTTACTTTGTGTCTGAGTAAACACAAATAGATTCATTATATTTAAAAATAAATAAATACAGACACGTGGTGCCACTGTACAATGGTGATAGATTTTTTCAATTTAATCGCTCGACGTGGGAATTAAAGTAACTAAGATATTAATTAAAAGTTTTATGGTTACGATCTTTGAGGAATACCATAAACCTAAGGCTGTGTTCACATCTGCATTGAGGCTTCCGTTTATAAAGGACACCACGACACAGGATCCGTTAGATGACTTTTACCAACGGTGCCCAACAGACTTCCTTGGCTTACGATGTCAGTTTGACAGCAAGAATAGTGCAGCATGCAGAGCTATTCCTCCTGTCAAATCTGACAGAATTGGAGACTGAGTCTCTGACGCAAGTCTAAACCAGGCTGACTAGGCAATTCCACACAAAAAATTATATTCATAACATTTAACATTTAACCTGTTTTTTCAGTCTTTTTTTTTGCCAGAGTACCCTTTTAGATTTCAGTAAATAAATGTTATTCTTTTGCATAATAAAAAGTTATACAGCTTTCGAATATACTCTCTATGTCTTTTCCTCATGGTTTTCAAGATCTCTGCTTGCATTCATTCAATAGGAACCTTTATTGTTTACTTCCACTTGATAAATCTGTCCTGGTCATGTGATGATCACACATGATGATGATGATGATGATGATGATGATGCACTGTTCGTTGCAGTTACAGTACAGTTACAAGAGATTTGTCTTGTAACGAGCCATGCACCTGTGTATCCATCACATGACCTGGGAAAGATTTTTATTCCCTGGGAGTAAGCAATGAAAGTTTTTATTGAATGACTGCAATCAGAGATCTTTTAAACTATGCAGAAATGATACAGAAAGTATATAGGAGAATTGTATAACTATTCATTAAATAAAGAATAACATTTATTTGCTGAAACAAGAATACTATTTGGCTGGATTCACACGAGCACATTCCGTAATGTACGCAACGTATTCCGGCCGGAAGACCCGGACCGAACACACTGCAGGGAGCCGGGCTCCTAGCATCATAGTTATGTACGACGCTAGGAGTCCCTGCCTCGCTGCAGGACAACTGTCCCGTACTGTAATCATGTTTTCAGTACGGGACAGTAGTTCCACGCAGAGGCAGGGACTCCTAGCATCGTACATAACTATGATGCTAGGAGCCCGGCTCCCTGCAGTGTGTTCGGTCCGGGTCTTGCGGCCGAAATACGTTCCGTACATTACGGACGTAATGTGCTCCAAACTTTTAAAGGGTTTACTGTGAGTTAAATGGATTTCATAAAGCAGAATTCAGCAGATTATCAGGAAAGCATCAATTTACCAATATAATCTTTGTAATTAATATGCCTGCAGTAAGTATTATAAAAAAAAAAAGTGTTAGAAAAAGAAAAACTCATGGTCACATGTAATCAATCGCAGGTAAAAATAACTGATAAAGTAAAATAAATGAATGAAGCTCCACTGCACCTTAGACCAAGTTGGCAAATCTAGCATAATTGTAATATATCTTAATAACTTTTTGTTTCTTTGTCTTTTTTTTTAAATAAAGAAACTAATCATATAAAGACCCAATGTAGGAAGGCTTTATCACATAAAACACAAGCTTGTTGGTGGCAGAGAATTAAAGACATCAAAAGAAAAATATAGCAGGGTAGCAATTAATATTGCAATAGAGCAAACAATACCAGACAAGAATAGCATGAATACTTTACATTCCCAACACACGAGTAATAACATAGGTACTGACCTCAATATATAAACAATATATATACAAGTGCAAAACGTACAGTGCCAACTACATATTTTCAGTGGGAATGTGAAAGGGAAGAAGAAAACAAAATCAAAGGAGAATAACAGGAAATGTGAGATGAAAAAAAGCCATAGGGAATAAGAGAATAGAAAAAAGGAGATAAGGGAAAGGCAAGTAATTGAAGCTGCAATAAAATGTGCCAAAGTACATCTAGGGTCATCCACATGGAAGGGAGGAACACATGACTACAGGATCAGAATACACACAGGGCTTGTTTTTTCTGTACAACCATAGAGATACAAAGATCTGCATAGAAGCCGTATACACAAAAAGAAAGATATTTCTAATCAAGACTATTTGTAAAGCTACTTAATTTTGTTTTGTGTTCAGATACGATGACATTTTGTTTTTTTTTAAATGGTTGCAAATATGAACCGAAGCCCTGGTTTACTAAGACTGGCGTTTGAAGATAAGTATAATGATTGCTTTTTTTTTTTTAATCTTACTCTGAGGGTGCTAGGCCTGGAAGATCCTCGCATTAGTCATTAAAAATCAATCTCTTTTGATGTCTATAAATGCTATAAGAAACTGTTTTGGGGTCATTGTCCAGAATCATACGGACCCATCTCTTTGAATAATCGTGACACCAAAACACTGGGTAACACACTAGATAATTGCCTATCCAAAGCTATTTCCAATATAAGCCATACTGATCAAAAAGAATTCATGCCTAACAAATCCACTACAAAAAATATCCATAGACTTCAAATCTACAGGCCCCCGAAGAACATGATTCAGACTGCTCCATTCTCTCACTAGATACAATAAAATCATTCGTTAAGGGCATGACCACACGTGGCGGATTTCCTCCGCAACTGTCCGCATCAATGCCGCACAGAATCTGCGTTGCAGATTCTGCTGCGGATCTGCACAAAATGTGCAGTACATTGATGCGGACTAGCTGCTGCGGACTGCGGGAAAAGTGCTTCCCTTCTCCCTATCAGTGCAGGATAGAGAGAAGGGACAGCACTTTCCCTAGTGAAAGTAAACGATTTTCATACTTACCGGCCGTTGTCTTGGTGACGCGTCCCTCTTTCGGCATCCAGCCCGACCTCCCTGGATGACGCGCCAGTCCATGTGACCGCTGCAGCCTGTGCTTGGCCTGTGATTGGCTGCAGCCGTCACTTAGACTGAAACGTCATCCTGGGAGGCCGGACTGGAGACAGACGCAGGGAGTTCTCGGTAAGTATGAACTTATATGTTTTTTTACAGATACATGTATATTGAGATCGGTAGTCACTGTCCCGGGTGCAGAAACAGTTACTGCCGATCGCTTAACTCTTTCAGCACCCTGGACAGTGACTATTTACAGACGTCTCCTAGCAACGCTCCCGTCATTACGGGAGCCCCATTGACTTCTTCAGTCTGGCTGTAGACCTAGAAATACATAGGTCCAGCCAGAATGAAGAAATGTCATGGTAGTAAAACCAATACGCTCCGCAGCACACATAAGATCTGCGGACTTCATTGCGGAATTTTGACTCTCCATTGAAGTCAATGGAGAAATTCCGCCATGAGTCCGCCACTGCTCCGCAACAGACAGAGCATGCTGCGGACACCAAATTCCGCTCCGCAGCCTATGCTCCGCAGCGGAATTTTACGCCTCGTCTAAACGAACACTGCAAAATTAAAGTGTAAGTCAATGGACAAACGGCACCGCTGCGGATTAACACTGCGGAGTGTCCGCAACGGAATTTTAGTGAAATTCCGCCACGTGTGGTCATGCCCTAAGGTGGAATGGATCTTTCTTTGGGAATCCCTAAAACTTTTTGGTTTTTGAACAAATTTTATCAGATGGGTACAAATCTTATATCGTAGTCGACTGTGCTATTAATTCTGATAAAAAAATATGGAATACCATTTGTAACGAAAGCATTACTATTGAAATCAATGGTAATGCAGACGGAAGCTATGGTTTCCGTTTGCCTTTCCGTTGATGGGTTCCTCCGACGGAAAGGTATGACGGTACCCATCAACAGAAACCGAACGCTGATGTGAACACATCCTTAGTAAAAGAAAAAATTATTATTATAAAAAGAAAAGACTGGCATTTCATACGCCAGTCTTAGACTAAAGCCCGCTAGAGTAAGATGAAACAAATGTAATAAGAGGTGCACGCCTCTTAATAAATTTGTTGTATCTTGGGCTGGCAATAAACCACAAAATGAAATCTATGGCAGCTAGGAGCTGGTGTATATTTCTCCTATAATTCACGCCAATGTCGTACATTTTTTGGCAAGACTGGCATGCGCCAAAATGTGTAACTTTTTTTTACTTACTGTACAGCTAAAGCTGTGTTCACATCAGCGTTGCCCTTCCATTGAGGGGTTCCGTCGGAGGTTTCAATGGTGTTTTTGACAGAATCAATAGGGCAGTAAAAATGTATAGCTACCTAACAGGGTTTTCTTTTGTCTCTCAATATCAACAGTCTCCTGTGTAAGATCTGTGAATAGGCCCTTTGTTCTCCAGATCCTGAAAGGACACCACCCTAACAGCCCCCATAGCAGCAGAGCACGATTGGTGACGGAAGTATATAGGTGGAGCAGGAGGCCCTTTCAGTGGCACGTTTACTTAGGCCCAATGCACACGACCGTAAAAAACCTCAGTTTTTGCGGACCGCAATTACGGTCCTCAAAAATGGACCCATTCACTTTCATTGAACGCGGACACCTTTCCGTAGCACTACGGAAGGGTGTCCTTGCCGTGGAAATGTTCCGGGAATTATGGAACATGTCCGTTCTTTTGCATTTTGCGGGCCGTGCTCCCATACTTTGTATGGGAGCACGGCCCAAAAATGCGGCTGTCAGTCGGCGGCCGGCCGTGCCCGCAATCGCGACCCGTGATTGCGGGCACGGTCGTGTGCATGGGGCCTAAGTATGACCTTTAAGCAAGATATCATCTTAAAGTACTAATAAGCAAGTGATTGGCAACATTTATATTGAAGGGAGAACAGTGAGCTTGCTTTGTCTCTGTATGGGCATCTTAAACATACCCATACATATTGGAGAGCTTTATTAGCGACAGATATTTCCTTTGCCTCAGGGCCACTGGGCAGCGAAACATGCTGCACGGACAATGAGTCCACTCTTGTTAGGATATACTTTTTAATCTTACTATGTAAATATGACCCACATCCATAGAATATGTCTAACTACCTACTAGTTTGAGGCAGTGTGCAAAAGATAACTTTTAGGCCAGACCCTGTGCCAGATACACTATATGGACAAAAGCATCTACACATTAAACCTACAGGAGCTTTTATGACATCCCATTATTAATCCATATGTATTAAATGGGTTTTTCCATGAGGGACATTTATGACATATCCACAGGATATGTCATAAATGTCACATAGATGCGGGCCCCACCTCTGGGACCCGAACCTATCTCTAGAACGGGGCCCTCTAAAACCTGTTCTAGCTTTTTGTGCTCACGCTGACTTACGGACTACATGGTCGGGAAATGGTCGGGAGTTACGGAAACAGCATAACTCGCTGAACTACGCTGTTTCCATGACTCCCATAGTAGTGAATGCCAGTTACGGAAGCAACATAGCATGCGAGCTATGCTGTTTTCGTAACTACTATTCAGTTCTATGGCATTTACGGAAACAGTGTAACTTAGTGAGGTATGCTGTTTCCTTAACTCCCGACCATTTCCCGACCATGTAGTCCGTAAGTCAGCGTGAGCACAAAAAGTTAGAATGGGGTTTAGGGGACCCCGTTCTAGAGATAGGTGCGGGTCCCAGAGGTGGGATATATCCTGTGGATATGTCATAAATGTCTCTGATGGGAAAACCCCTTTAATATAAAGTTGGTCCCCCCTTCGCAGCTAAAACAGCTTCCACCCTTCTGGGAAGGCTTTCTACAAGATTTTGGAGTGTGTCTGTAGGAATTTTTTCCCGTTCATCCAGAAGAGAATTTGTGAGGTCAGAAACTGATGTTGGATGAGAGGGCCTGGTTCGCAATCTTCGTTCTAGTTCATCCCAATGGTGTTTGATGGGCGCTGTGTAGCCCAGTCAAGTTCTCACACACCAAACTCACCCAACCATGTCTTTATGGACTTTGCTTTGTGCACTGGGACACAGTCATGCTGGAACAGAAAAGGGCCTTCCCCAAACTGTTCTCACAAAGTTGGAAGCAAAGAATGTTCCAAAATGTCTTAGTATGCTAAAGCATTAAGATTTCCCTTCACTGGAACTAAGGGGCCTAGGCCAACCCCTGAAAAGCAACCCTATAGCATTATCCCTCCTCCACCACAAAACTTTACAGTTGGCATAATGCAGTTGGACAGGTCACGTTCTCCTGGCATTTGCCAAACCCAGACTCGTCCATTAGACTGCCAGATAAAGAAGTGTGATCCGTCACTTCACAATGGCAGCGTGCTTTACACCACTCCATTTGACACTTGGCATTGTGCTTGGTGATGTAAGGCTTGCATGCACCTGCTTGACCATGGAAACCCGGGGGAAAAGTTTTTGTGCTGATATTAATGTCAGAGTAGGGTTTGGAACGCTGCAGTTATTGAGTCAGCAGAGCGTTGGCGACTTTTATGCAACAGAGGTCTGGTTATTAGATCATCGTGTAATCTAAAAATAATTGATTCCACATAATGCAATCACATGCTGCATAGCTTCACTGCAAATACAGTAGCTAAAGTGGATAGCCCTTGTCTTCAGATTTTGCTGTGTAGAAATGCAGCATTTATGATTCAATTCAGGTACACAGCATGTCTGTATTCATGTAGTTGACAGATCTGGCCACACTACTTAACCCCTTAAGGACACGGCCAATTTTGGCCTTGAGGACAGAGCAATTTTTTTAGATTTCCCTCTTTGCATCCCGACGCTCATAACTCTTTTATTTTTTGTACGACGTAGTTGTATGAGACTTTGTTTATTGCGGGACGAGTTGTACTTTATGTAGGTACCATTTTTTGGTACAAATACATTATCGTTTAATTTCTATACATTTTTATTTTGGCGAAATTGCAGAAAAAAGCAGTTCCGCAGCAGTTTTTTTTTTTTTTTACACCATACACCGATCATCATAAATAATGTTATACATTTGTTTTACAGGTTTATTTTTATTTATTTTAAAAAGTTTATTTATTATAAAAAAATGTGTGTTTCTGTGTATTTTTTTAAACTTTTTATTTATGTATCTATCATTAATTTTTTTTAACATTCATTTAACTTTTTTTTTTAATCCCATAAAGGAATTTATCATTTTGATTTTGATTTTGTAACTGCAATGTACTGGTATAGATCTATATGCCAGTACATTAGCCTGTGTACTGATTGTATACAGGCAGTTGTTAGACCATACCTCAGTATGCCCTAACAACAGGAAATAAGTTCAGACAGCCCTGGGGTCCTTCAATGGACCCTGGGCTGTCTGGCCATACGAGTTGTGGGCTTTGATCGCGTCACAGTTATCTTCTGTGACGCGATCAATGTGCAGTTCCCGCTCCTTGAACGCCGCGATCAGCTTTCATCGCGGCGTTCAAAGGGTTAATGGCGGAGAGAAGATGTTTCTCTCCTCTCCGGTGTCAGAGCGGGGCCGTGGCTGTGTATTACAGCCGTTGCCCCACTCTCGATCGCGCGCAGAGACGGCTGTCACACAGGACGAGAATGCTCGTCCTAATGCGCGAAGTACTCGCCGCTGGACGAGCATTCTCGTCCTGTGTCGGCAACCAGTTAAATGTATCTGTGTTAATGCAAGCTTAGCATATAAATTACTTCTTTATTTATATTTTTTGGTCTTATAGATACTTATACAGTGGGTGGCTATTTACTTTAAACCTATACAAGTTAGAAATTAATTTGAGGCAAACTAATTCCAAGGTTCTGATCAAATCATCATAAAGGCTATGTACACTTCTGCAAGCTTTTTATTATTATTATTATTATTATTATTATTACTATTATTACATTAATGTTTAAGGCGATCTAAAACATTTTTTAAATGTACTTTTATTGAAAAATGGTGCTTAGTTTTTCAGATACAGCTTATACACATAGAAGCTGTATCGTTCGCTATGAGCCGATTCCGTAAGTTCAGCTGAACTGATGGCTCAGCTGAAATAGTGTCCTGTGTGTGTCTACCATACAGGACCATCATAATATTGATCACATCTAAGTTCATTTACTTAGATGTGATCAGTATTATTGTGGTCCTGAGCGTTAGACACAGGACGTTCTCTCAGCCGAGCTGTCACTTTACTGAAATATTCGACTGATAGCGAACATGTATAGAGGATACATAGAAGCTGTATCAGAAAAACGAAGCAAAATTTTTAATAAAAGTCAATTTAAAACATTTTACAAATCACTTAAAACATAAATTTGATCAAATAAAAAAAATTGTAAAAGTGTACATAGCCTTTAAATGGAGTGCCCCTTTAATTAAAAAATTATAAGCTTTAGCTATAGTCACAAAACAGTTAATATATGCATATATGAAAAGTGCATGAAAAGAAAAAAATCTAACATTAAGATACATGCGAATGAAAAATCAAGAGAAGAGAAACTCCAGTAGACACACATTATTATAACAGTGTTCTTCGATTTTCCCCAATGCCACCTAATAATCCAGTTTATTACTAAATGCTTGCAGTAGATCTGAATATTCAATGTCCCATCATGCCTTCCCAGGTAACACATATGGAGCTGTGACAACATTACATCAAGGCTGGATTCACACGAGATCATTACGTCCGTAATTGACGGACGTATTTCGGCCGCAAGTCCTGGACCGAACACACTGCAGAGAGCTGGGCTCCTAGCATCATAGTTATGTACGAAGCTAGGAGTCCCTGCCTCTCTGTGGAACTACTGTCCCGTACTGAAAACATGATTACAGTACGGGACAGTTGTCCGGCAGCGAGGCAGGGACTCCTAGCATCGTACATAACTATGATGCTAGGAGCCCGGCTCCCTGCAGTGTGTTCGGTCCGGGACTTGCGGCCGAAATACGTCCGTCAATTACGGACGTAATGACCTCGTGTGAATTCAGCCTTAAGTAGAAGCTATAGTTAAATCATTGAATTGTATGTGTAGGATACTGAAGAGGCACAGATGCAAATATAATACACAGGAGGTTGCAGAATGTGCCTTGTTAGGGCCGAATGAACAATAGGGCTGATGGAGCTACATCTCCAGGCCTCCCCCCAATAAGGACACTACGGCTGCACCCTGCATGTTGTGACATTTTGGGGGTTTGCTACAATCAGCACAAAATTATGGCAAAACAGTGATGTTGTGTGATTTTAACAGTCGTGGTCCTACATATATTGCGGTCGTGGTCCTACATAATTTGCAGTTAAAAATACAGAATTTTTTACGCGATTTCGCGCAATTCATGGCAAAACTGCATCTAAAAAACGTGCAGTACCTTTTGCGACATGATAGTCACATGACCAAAGCTCCTGCACCCTGTCACTGCAGAGGTGGAGAACTGTTAGTGTAGTGTCTGTGTGATGTCTTCAAAGTTTCGTGTATGTGTAGTGTGTAGTGTCTGTGTGTGTGGTGTGTATGAGTGGGAAATATAGGGGGCATATAGGGTATATATTTTAAATTCTTTTTGGTCTGGTCTGGGGTCTGATTTAAAGGGGTTGGCTCAAGATTGACATTCATCACCAATCCACACAATAGGTGTTAAATGTCTGATCGTTGCGGGCCCCACCGCTGGGATCTCCACCGATCACCAGAGGGGAGGCCCGCGTTCCTCCTCTCTGCACACCCTGCAGTGAGAAGGAGCTCGAATGGAGCGGCAGTCGAGCATGTGTCCCCTGTTCCATTCAATGTTTATGGGACTGAAGGAAATTCCTAAACATTGTACATGGCTACCTCTGTCAGTCCCATAGATTTATAATAGAGCAGCAGGGGGCATTTTCATCCGCTGTTCATTCGCTGCTCCATTTAAAGATCTCTTCACTGCAGTAAGGAGGAACGGGCCGCTGAGAACCCCATTACAGTAATCTGTGGGGACCCCAGGTTCACAGGATAGGTGCTAAATGCCAATCATGGGACAACCCCATTAATTTAGGGGTCTGGTCTTCGGTCTGATTAAGTTTAAGAAGTCTGGTGTCTGAAATAATATAGGGGTTTGGCCTGGGGTCTGAATTCATGTAGGGGTCTTCTCTAGGATTCTATGCCTCTCACACCCCTATTCTGCATTTTCTAACCATGTGATTGATCGTGTGTGTGGAACCAGCACATTCTAGTTCCGCTCCTGTGTGTGTGTTGTTGAAATAGCAGCCGTATCGCAGAACTGCAGAGAAGTAGTACTCACACCTGCTTAGGTTCAATTGTATCTTTGTCCTCAGTATGCGACTACAATTGATTAAAATAAGTTGCAGCAAAAAGCCTGTGGTGACGGCCCTTTTTTAGATGCAAGCCAGTATGATGCCTCATGGGAACAGGCACAGGTGAGGTTCAGGTGCACTTAATATATGTGGCGTTGTTTTAGCGCACACTGTATGACACTATTTTTAATTTGTGGCACAATTTTAGATTACATGCTATTACATGCAGCACTATTGTTGGGAGCACTATGTGTGACTCTATTTTAAGGGGTACTGTGCAGCACTCATATTGGGTGCACTATGTGTGACGCTACAGAGGGAACTATGGGAATATTATTTAAAAATTTGTGGGTAGTATTGTTACAGCATGACACAGTATGAGGGTAGTAGCAGGCACAATACTGGGGCAGCAGCAGCCTCTGTATTAAGGGGCAGAAGGCTAGCTGTTTGTAAGGTAGTTACACTGTAAAAGAGGGCAGTAGGATGAGGAGTTTGAGTTGTTAGAAAGCGAAAAGATTATGAGGCGTCAGAGACATCTTGGCAGCAAACTCTGCAGAGATGAGTGGTGGCCGGTAGAAGTCGCCACGGGAGTCTGGGACAGAAGAAGCAGAAGAAAAGAGATCAACTCCAAACAGAGAAGACGTCACCTGTGAGTCCCTAAATGTCAATGTTTATTCTGCCTCCGACTACGTTGGATCGGTACTGGATTCACTCATAAGTTCTGCAGCAAAATGATGGGATGTATCATTCTTGTTTGTATAAAACAATAACTCCCAGTATACCCTTAACACTGTTCAGGACATACTGGGAGCTGTAGTTTCACATGATACAAACTATGAGTATTACACAGCAAGGGTTTCACTGACATCACTAATTCATTTTTCTACTGATCTTAGTTCTGGTACCATATTTATCAACTGTGCTTAGTTCTGGTACCATATTTACCAACTGTGCTTAATTCTAGTACCATATTTGTGAACCGAGGTTAATTCTGGTACAGTTTTCGGAAACTCAGCTCGGTTCTGATACTGTATTTATTTACTGAGCTTTGTTCTGGTACCATATTTATTTACTGGATGTAAAGGTGGCTGCATGTGTTGTTCCTGCTGGCGATACCTGCTGTTACTCACCCCTGCTGCCGCCATTCTGGTCGTGGTGCTATATCTGGCATACTGTCTCTGCTCCCCATCACCGCGCTCCTGCTCTCCCTTCTGCTGCGGCCCTTTTCTTCTCTAATAGGGTGCATGTGCGCTTCCTTGCTGATCCTTAAAGAGCCAAGATGCATGCCCTCCAAATCATTCCCAACCAATCCCAGATGCCCAGTGCAAATTTAGAGCAGCCCCACTGGTCATCTGACACCTAAGCAACTTTGGCTAACTGTAGTTTGTTCCTGCGAAGGTCCCAGTCCATATTCTGCTACCTGCTACCAGTCTGTATCCCGCTGCCCACCTATATCCAGCTACCTGCCGCCAGAGCCGGCGGTGTTTGTTGTGCAACCGGCGGTGTCCGTTTTTCAACGGAACCATTTGTTCCGTTATTCCCTTGTTCTGCTCCTCTGACGCAGCAGAACAACTGAACTGCAGAACGCAGATGTGAACATAGCTTCAGGCTCACATGTTATATATATTGAGATTTTTCTGTACCTGAGATAAAAGTTGGTGTGTAAAATGTGTTTCCTTGTAGGTTGGAACGAAGCTTTCATTCATAAGTACATGGGCAATTTTACATTTAAGATTTAAAATGGTTGCCACAAAATTTTGTGATATGCTGGTAAAATGTAATAAAATGTGCGATATGAGGGATCCAACTGTTGGGAAACGTAAAAATTTTATAACAAGCATGTCCCGGCCCACAATGGAGAGGTCGCCTCACATTGAAATGAAAGTTGGAGAAATTTCTGAATGTTCTTTTTTTTCAAAAGACTGAATGTGTATGCAGGCTGGCAGTGGACTGGCTTGTTTTCAGAACTCCCAGATGTCAAACACTACTAGTTTGATAAACATGATATAAAGTCGTATTTTAGCATAACCACTTTCATAATTTTATGCCATATACTTACAGTGAAGGAAATAAGTATTTGATCCCTTGCTGATTTTGTAAGTTTGACCACTGTCAAAGACATGAACAGTCTAGAATTTTTAGGCTAGGTTAATTTTACCAGTGAGAGATAGATTATATTTAAAAAAAAAACATAAAATCACATTGTCAAAATTATATCTATTTATTTGCATTGTGAACAGAGAAATAAGTATTTGATCCCCTACCAACCATTAAGAGTTCAGCCTCCTCCAGACCAGTTACACGCTCCAAATCAACTTGGTGCCTGCATTAAAGACAGCTGTCTTACATGGTCACCTGTATAAAAGACTCCTGTCCACAGACTCAATTAATCAGTCTGACTCTAACCTCTACAACATGGGCAAGACCAAAGAGCTTTCTAAGGATGTCAGGGACAAGATCATAGACCTGCACAAAGCTGGAAAGGGCTACAAAACCATAAGTAAGACGCTGGGTGAGAAGGAGACAACTGTTGGTGCAATAGTAAGAAAATGGAAGACATACAAAATGACTGTCAATCGACATCGATCTGGGGCTCCATGCAAAATCTCACCTCGTGGGGTATCCTTGATCCTGAGGAAGGTGAGAGCTCAGCCGAAAACTACACAGGGGAACTTGTTAATGATCTCAAGGCAGCTGGGACCACAGTCACCAAGAAAATCATTGGTAACACATTACGCCGTAATGGATTAAAATCCTGCAGTGCCCGCAAGGTCCCCCTGCTCAAGAAGACACATGTACAGGCCCGTCTGAAGTTTGCAAATTAACATCTGGATGATTCTGAGAGTGATTGGGAGAAGGTGCTGTGGTCAGATGAGACTAAAATTGAGCTCTTTGGCATTAACTCAACTCGCCGTGTTTGGAGGATGAGAAATGTTGCCTATGACCCAAAGAACACCGTCCCCACTGTCAAGCATGAAGGTGGAAACATTATGTTTTGGGGGTGTTTCTCTGCTAAGGGCACAGGACTACTTCACCGCATCAATGGGAGAATGGATGGAGCCATGTACCGTCAAATCCTGAGTGACAACCTCCTTCCCTCCACCAGGACATTAAAAATGGCTCGTGGCTGGGTCTTCCAGCACGACA
Source organism: Rhinoderma darwinii (assembly GCF_050947455.1). Lineage (NCBI taxonomy): Eukaryota > Metazoa > Chordata > Amphibia > Anura > Rhinodermatidae > Rhinoderma > Rhinoderma darwinii. The sequence continues at coordinate 216,709,486 of NC_134690.1, read as the reverse complement.
ATGACCCGAAACATACAGCCAAGGCAAGAAAGGAGTGGCTCAAAATGAAGTACATTAAGGTCATGGAGTGGCCTAGCCAGTCTCCAAACCTTAATCCCATCGAAAACTTATGGAGGGAGCTGAAGATCCGAGTTGCCAAGCGACAGCCTCGAAATCTTAATGATTTACAGATGATCTGCAAAGAGGAGTGGGCCAAAATTCCATCTAACATGTGTGCAAACCTCATCATCAACTACAAAAAACATCTGAACTGTTGTGCTTGCCAACAAGGGTTTTGCCACCAAGTATTAAAGAGGCTCTGTCACCAGATTTTGCAACCCCTATCTGCTATTGCAGCAGATAGGCGCTGCAATGTAGATTACAGTAACGTTTTTATTTTTAAAAAACGAGCATTTTTGGCCAAGTTATGACCATTTTTGTAGTTATGCAAATGAGGCTTGCAAAAGTCCAAGTGGGTGTGTTTAAAAGTAAAAGTCCAAGTGGGCGTGTATTAGGTGCGTACATCGGGGCGTTTTTAATACTTTCACTAGCTGGGCGCTCTGAAAAGAAGTAACATCCTCTTCTCTTCAGAACGCCCAGCTTCTGACAGTGCAGATCTGTGACGTCACTCACAGGTCCTGCATCGTGACGGCCACATCGGCACCAGAGGCTACAGTTGATTCTGCAGCAGCATCAGCGTTTGCAGGTAAGTCGATCTTACCTGCAAACGCTGATGCTGCTGCAGAATCAACTGTAGCCTCTGGTGCCGATGTGGCCGTCACGATGCAGGACCTGTGAGTGACGTCACAGATCTGCACTGTCAGACGCTGGGCGTTCTGAAGAGAAGAGGATGTTACTTCTTTTCAGAGCGCCCAGCTAGTGAAAGTATTAAAAACGCCCCGATGTACGCACCTAATACACGCCCACTTGGACTTTTACTTTTAAACACACCCACTTGGACTTTTGCAAGCCTCATTTGCATAACTACAAAAATGGTCATAACTTGGCCAAAAATGCTCGTTTTTTTAAAATAAAAACGTTACTGTAATCTACATTGCAGCGCCTATCTGCTGCAATAGCAGATAGGGGTTGCAAAATCTGGTGACAGAGCCTCTTTAAGTCTTGTTTGCCAAAGGGATCAAATACTTATTTCTCTGTGCACAATGCAAATAAATATATATAATTTTGACAATGTGATTTTCAGTTTTTTTTTAAATATAATCTATCTCTCACTGGTAAAATTAACCTAGCCAAAAAATTCTAGACTGTTCATGTCTTTGACAGTGGGCAAACTTACAAAATCAGCAAGGGATCAAATACTTATTTCCTTCACTGTATATTGATGTATTTTATTGCAACACTGCAGTATTTTTTTAAGACTACACAATCTATGTAATTCACCCCTTTAAATAAATCTTGAGTCAGGTGTGAACACTCTCTAGAACACTCTTTGGGCTAGCTGTTTCAAGAGAATTTTTATAGCAGCTTGACTTCAGGCTTTAACCCCTTCGGAACGAAGCCATTTTTTTTTTTTTCATTTTCGTATTCCACTCCCCGCATTCCAAGAGCCATAACTTTTTTATTTTTCCGCCAATAGAGTGATGTGAGGGCTTATTTTTTTGCGGGAGGAGTTGTAGTTTCTTTTGGTACCATTTATCGTTCCATGTACTGTACTGGGAAACTGAAAAAAAAAAATTGCGGGCTGAAGTTGGAAAAAACTGTGATTCCTCAATTCTTTTTTGGGTTTCATTTTTACGGCTTTCGCCGTGAGGTAAAAATGTCAACTTATCTTTATTCTGTGGCTCAATACAATTAACTAAATTTACGGTGAAACTAAATTTTATATAGTTTTTTTTATATTTTACTACTTTTATTGATAATAAACATTTTGTTAAAAAAAATTGTTTTGTGTCGCCACATTCTGAGAGCCATAACTTTCACCGATTGAGTGGTGTGAGGGCTTATTTTTTTGCAGGACGAGCTGTAGTTTTTAATATACCATTTTTTTGGTATGTAGAACTTTTAGATCACTTTTTATTACATTTTTTTTTACTGCTAAGTTGACCAAAAATCAGCGATTTTGGCGGTTTACATTTTTTATGGCGTTCACCGTGCGCATGAAATAATTGTAATAGTTCAAACTTTTACGGACGCAGCGAAACCAATTTTGTTTACATTTTTTATTTTTCCATTACTTTTGTGTGAAAATGGGAAAAGGGGGGTTTTATGAACTTTTAATATTATATTTTTTTTTTTACACTACTAAAAACTTTTTTCACTTTTTTTTTTGCACACTTTATTACTAATGTATTGCAGTATATCGTCATTTTTACAGGCTTCTGTCACCCCCTGAACTCACTGTGGTGGGGGGGGGGGTGATGAGCTATCGGAGGGGATCGCGATTGAGGGGATAACCCGCCAGGAACAGCGCGATCGCTGCTCCCAGCTGTTATTCCCGGGTGTCCGCTGTAACATACAGCCGACACCCGCAGCATATGGAGCGCGCTCAGTGTGAGAGCACGCTCCAAACATTACCCCCCGCACCCGGACGTAATAGACCAAGTAATTTTTTTTTATTTTTTCATTGGAGAATTCCAAGAGCCATAACTTTTTTTATTTTTTGATCCATGTAGATGTATGAGGGCTTGTATTTTGCAGGAAAAGTTGTAATTTTAAATGGCACCATTTTGTGGTACATTTTGTGAAACTTCCAGAAGGTCAACCATCACTGAAGCACTCCACCAATCTGAGCTTTATGTCAGAGTGGCCAGAAAGAAGCCTCTCCTTAATAAAAAAAAACAAAAAACACATGAAAGCCCTCCTGGAAATTGCAAAAAAGCACCTAAAGGACTCTTAGGCCTCATGCACACGACCGTGTTTTTTTCCACCCGTAAATACTGGCGTAAATACGGGTCCTTGGTCACACGTATTCGACCTGTATTGCACCAGTATTTACGGACCCGTGCCGGTAAATACGGGTCCGGTGTCACCCGTATTCCACCCTTATTTACGGGCACGTTTTTGGCTGCAAAATTGCACTGCACTAATCGACAGCCCTTCTCTCTATCAGTGCAGGATAGAGAGAAGGGACAGCCCTTTCCGTAATAAAAGTAAAAGAAACTCATACTTACCCGGCCGTTGTCTTGGTGACGCGTCCCTCTCCTGACATCCAGTCCGACCTCCCTGGATGACGCGGCAGTCCATGTGACCGCTGCAGCCTGTGATTGACCTGTGATTGGCTGCAGCGGTCACATGGGTTGTAACGTCATCCCAGGAGGCCGGACTGGAGGAAAAAGCAGGGAGTTCTGGATAAGTATGAACGTCTTTTTTTTTTACAGCTTTATCTATACTCTGATCGGTAGCCACTGTCCAGGGTGCTTAAACAGTTACTGCCGATCGTTTAACTCTTTCAGCACCCTGGACAGTGACTATTTACTGAGGTCACCTAGCAACGCTCTCGTAATTACGGGTGCACACACGTAGTCATCCGTAATTACGGAAGCCCCATAGACTTCTATGGGCTGCCCGTGCCGTAATTACGGCCTGAAATAGGACATGTTCTATCTTTTTCAACGGCATGGGCACCTTCCCGTTAGCATATGGGGAGGTACCCGTGGCCAATAGAAGTCTATGGGCCCGTAATTACGGGCCGTAATTACGGGAGTTTTTACGGTCGTGTGCATGGGGCCTTAGACTGTGAGAAACAAGATTCTGTGGTCTGATGAAACCAAGATTGAACTTTTTGGCCTCAATTCTAAGCGTCATGTCAGGAGGAAACCAGGCACTCCTCATCACCTGCCCAATACCATCCCTATAGTGAAGCATGGTGGTGGCAGCATCATGCTGCGGGTGTGTTTTTCAGCGGCTGGGACAGGGAGACTGATCAAGGTTGAGGGAAAGATGAATGGAGCAAAGTACAGAGATATTATTAATCTTAACCTGATCCAGAGTGCTCTGTATCTTAGACTAGGCCGAAAGTTCACATTACAACAAGACAATGACCCTAAGCACACAGCCAACACAGTGAATGTCCTTGAGTTGCCCAGTCCAGGGGTGGGATCCGGCCGATTCGCCCCGGTTCTCCCAAACCGGTTGTTAAAATGACAGCCGGTTTGCAGAACCGGGTGAAGCGAGAAGCCGGAACCGGTCCGGTCCCCTGCACTCAATTGTATCCACGTCCTTAGGTCGCGGATGCAATTGAGTTGACGAGCGCTGCCCTGGCGAGGCACATGATGCCTCGCCATTCGGCGCTTTAGTGATGATGCAGTCGGCGCAATGACGATGACGTCATCGCGCCGATGCATCATTCCGATGGAGGAGGACTGACGTTGCTGGAGGATGGCGCGGCAACGGGACAGGTAAGAAAATGTGTTGTTTTTTTTCTTCTACTGTGGCCACTATAGGGCACTACATAGGGGACTATACAGGGAACGAGAACTACAGAAGAATATAGGGAACTAACTACAGGGAACTATATAGGGGGACATTCTAAAAAGAATGAAGAAAAAGAATGAACATTATTACTAATGGAAAGAAAATATAAAAAAGGGCATAATTAATTTTTTATGTTCGGTAGACTTGGCATGAACAGATTTTCTTTGTAGTTAATGAGGAAATAAACACAAATTACATATAAACAGACGCCTTAGGAAGTTACTGTGCTTGATAGACCTGGAATGAACAGGATATAAGTGCATTTTATAGTGGAATGAACACATATTCCATAGAAACAGATGCATAATTATTTTTCTGTGCTTGATAGACCTGGAATGAACATGATATATGTTTAGTTTATAAGGGAATGTGTTCATTCCCTTATAAACTGCACTTATATCCTGTTCATTCCAGGTCTATCAAGCACAGTAAACATTTTTACACATCTGTTTCTATGGAATTTGTTTTTATTTTCTCATTAACTACAAAGAAAATCTGTTCATTCCATGTTTTCGAAACATAAAAAACTCATATCTTTTTTTATATTTTCGCCCATTACTAATATTGTTCATTCTTTTTCTTCATGCTTTTTCTTCATTATTTTTAGTATGTCCCCTATATAGGGGCCCTTATCTACAGGGAATGGCTCAGGGGGCCCTTATCTACAGGGAACGCCACAAGGTGTCCTATCTACAGGGAATGCCACAGGGGGCCCTATCTACAGGGACCACCACAGGGGGCCCTACCTACAGAGTAATGCCACATAGGGCCCCATGCGGCATTCCCTGTAGAAAGGGCCCCCTGTGGCGTTCCCTGTAGAAAGGGCCCCCTGTGGCGTTTCCTGTAGATAGAGACCCCTGTGGCGTTCCCTGTAGATAGAGCCCCCTGTGCCCCTGTGGCGGTCCGTGTAGATAGGGCCCGATGTGGTGTTCCCTGTAGATAGGGCCCCATGTGGCATTCCCTGTAGATAGGGCCCCATCTACAGGGAACGCCACATGGGGCCCTATCTACAGGGACCGCCACAGGGGCACAGAGGGCTCTATCTACAGGCAATGCCACAGGGGGCCCTATCTACAGGGAACACCACAGGGGGCCCTATCTACAGGGAACGCCACATGGGGCTCTATCCACAGGGAACGCCTCAGGGGGGCCTATCTACATGGGGCACTATACAGGGAACGCTACAGGGGGCACTATACAGGGAACGCTACAGGGTGCACTATACAGGGAATGCTACAGTGAATGCCACAGGGGGCACTATCTACAGGCAACGCTACAGGAGGCCCTGTTTCCAGGGAACGGTAATACCTACAGACGGCTCTATGGGGAGAACTATCTACAGAGGGCTCTATGAAGGGGACTATCTACAGGGGGCACTGTGTGTGGTGCATTACTTTACAGTGTTTGACACAATTTTATTCATGGGCACAGTGTGTAGCGCTATTATATACGGGGACACAGTGTATGATACTATTATATTTGGGGGCATAGAGTGTGGTACCATAAGAATTTGCTCTTCATTTATAGGTGCCGAAATGTTAAAAAAGTGAGCTTCCGAAGACATCTGAGTAGCAAATTTACCCATTTCCGCAGAAATGGGTCATGGCCAGGAGGCATCATAGAGTTCTGGACCAGATGGAAAAGTAAAGAGAACGACTAGAATCTGAGAAGTCGTTCCCGGAGAGTCACTAAATGTAAATGTTTATATGTTTATTCTCCCTGTGACTGCTCAGTACTGTAGTCACTGTATGATCTGCAGCGAGATGATGTGTGTATCGTTCTTTTTTGTGAAACAGCATCTCCCAGAATATCCTTACCATCGTTCTGGCTATACTGGGAGCTGTAGTTTTATGCCGTAAAAACATATATGGCAGGGGTTAAACTAAATTTGCTAATTATCTCTATACTGAGCTGTATTTGTACTGGTGCTGTATATATGGACTGAGCTTTGTTCTGGTGCTGTGTATGTATGTATATATATATATATATATATATATATATATATGTACTGAGCTTGGTTTTGTTGCTGTATATATGTACTGAGCTTTGTTCTGGTGCTGTATTTATGCACTGAGCTTTGTTCTGGTGCTGTATTTATGTACTGAGCTTTTCTTTGGTGCTGTATATATGTACTGAGCTTTGTTCTGGTGCTGTATTTATGCACTGAGCTTGGTTCTGGTGTTGTATACATGTACTGAGCTTGGTTCTGGTGTTGTGTATATATGTACTGAGCTTGGTTCTAGTTTTGTATATATGTACTGAGCTTTGTTCTGGTGCTGTATATATATACTGAGCTTGCTCCTGGCGCCGTATCTGTGCATTAGCCGGGAGAGTTGTTGCGGCTTACTGCGCACTCCGCACTGTCCTCCACCCTTCTTATGTGCACATGCTAACTAAATGGGCTGAGCACGCTTAGGATATTGAATGTGCGCATATAGGCCTATACGTAATGGATGAGTTTAATATAATGTGTGGGTAGGTCTGTACGCTTATATAATTATATAAATAGTGTGGCAATCCACACTAAAACATTCTGGACAGGGAATTTCTTTATTTAGAGTCCACTTTAATGTAGGGGGTATTTGGAATATCCTAATTGTTTTATTTTATTATTAGAATCATTTTCAACCGCAAAACACAGTGAACCCCCCCACCGGATGTCTTCGTCCGAAAAACAAGGAACCTGTTGTTAAAAACTTAAATCCCACCCCCGGCCCAGTCAGAGCCCTGACTTGAACCCAATTGAACATCTCTGGAGGGACCTGGAAATGCCTGTCCACCAACAATCCCCATCCAACCTGACAGAGCTTGAGAGGATCTGCAGAGAAGAATGGCAGAAATCCCCAAATCCAAGTGTGCAAACCTTTTGGCATCACACCCAAGAAGACTGGAGGCAGTTATTGCTGCCAAAGGTGCTTCAACTAAGTACTGAGTAAAGGGTCTCAATACTTATGTCAAAGCAATATTTTAGTTTTTCCTTTTCATTAAATTAGCAAAGATTACTAACATTCTGTTTTCACTTTGTCAAAGTGGGGTAATGCAGAATGACAGGGAAAAACTTTGGTTTTATTTTAGCACAAGGCCTCAATATAACAAAATGTGAAAAAATTGTAAGGGTCTGAAGACTTTCCGAAAGCATTGTAAATTTATAAATTTTCCCGTTGACGGAGCCATATGTGGGCTTGTTTTTATTACACTGACAGTCAACCTATTAGGCCATGCCTTATGCTTATTGCATACCTGGGGCCTTTGTCTGGCTTCCGGTTGCCATAGCAACCTATCGGTGGCCCAAGATTGAATTGCAGAGCATCATTGGGCTGACAGAGGGAGGGGACTCCCTCTGTCAGCCACGCTATGCCACTGTCATCTAAGGATAAACAGCCGGGATCTGAGCATTTATAAGGAGCCCAGCTGTCAATCAAGATGATCATACAACATGTAGGTCATTTTTGCGCCAAAGAGTTAAAAGAAAAAAAACAAACAATAAACGCTTAGTTGCGAAAGGCTTATGCGTACCATAGTCTGAAAAGAATCACTCTCAGGGCTCATGTACACTGCTATAATATCCCTCCATACAACCGGAGTCCTGCAATCCTGCCACCATAGAAGTCTAAATTACCCTACTGTACCTCCATATAAATCTGACAGTATGTCCCATCAGATGCCGTATTATAAAGATATTCTCCCCTAGTAACTGTGAAAATCTATAAAAAAAAATTGTTAATTATAGTGCAATTGCTTTAGGGGGGTTTCAGGGGGTTTTGCTGGAACTGTATAGATCATAACTGGAGCTACTCTTTAAAGTAAGAAGCTTACTCACCTATGACACACATCACGACATTCTGAAAATATGTAAAATCATCATCTTAACAAACAACAATCAGGATTATGCCGTTTATGGGATTATTGTGTTTAACCTGCTTAGATCACAATGGCCAATTTTGGAAATGACATTCCCTGACTGGTAACAGCCGCCATGTAATCAATGTTCATAGAAATTCTATTCTTCACTCTGTATATTGGCACCTGATGCACTCTCTTAAAGTCAAACAATGAAAGTCATGGATATCCCATAGGGACAGCATGCAAATAATTGTTACAAAAAGATGATACACTTCAGAATGATGCCCTTTACAGCAATACTTTACCTGTGGAGAACAAGGCATGGTTTGTGCTAATACAAAACATCCACCTGCAGGCAGCCTGCATACACTTTGATCCCTCAGGTCAACACAGATTATCCTGGTCAGCATGAGATGCTTTTCGCATAGAACATCATGGAATAATGTTACCAGAAATCTATTCCCATTTTAGAATTTGCTCCTAACTCACACTTGCAAAAAAAAAAAGTATTTATTTATAAATATAATTTCATATACAAATAATAACAATTGCGTGATATTTACACGGATGTAGCAGAGCTGAGTATCATGATATATAATATAAAGAATATAAATTTGTGATTCTACAAGGGAACGCAGAACACAGTGGACAAAAAAAAGAGTAAAGTGATAAATTCAGCTCCTCTACATCGGTAAGTAGATATACAGAGTACCGTAGTATTAGTAGCTTCATTAACCGACAATCTCCGCAGGCAGTAAAATCTGTTTACCTCACATATTCAAAATGTAAGAGCTTTACCCAAATACACATAAAATAACACAATAAACTGAAATTTTGAAGGATAAATGCTTTATAAATGATTCTTCTGGAAGGGGAGAACTGCTTAAGAAATGTAAAACATTTTAATCCGCTGATATTTTTATATTGCCTATGCTTAAAGTAATTACCAAGGATTTATTTTTCCAGAGCACCTATACTCTTGGGGAGCCTTCTCCATGGCCACTAATAATGTCTTTCGGGAAACCCCATCGACACATTTTCTTGGATCAGCATTAGGCCTTATTCACACGAGCCAGTTCGTGTTACGCGCGTTAAATCAACGGACGTCACACGGACCTATGCAATTCAATGGGGCCATTTAGTGTTTTTCACGCAGCGTGAAACTCACTGCATGTCCTATTCTTGTGCGTTTTTTGCGCTTCACATTGAAGTCAATGGGTGCGTGAAAAAAATAGATAGCACGCGGACGTCATCCGTGTGCTGTCCGTGTTTTTCACGCACCAGTTGCTAAAGAAATGATGAGGGAAAAATAAAAAAAGCTTAGGTTTTTTTTGCTGATGTAAAAAAACGTGTGACGACGCGCACCGTACACGGATGCCACACGGAACAGCAACGCAGGAAAACGCTGTTTTTTATCCGCGCAAAACGGACACGCTCGTGTGAATTAGGCCTTAGTTGTAGTAAATGATAATTGCTTGAACACTCCACAAATAAGCATCTCCTCTTCATTAGCAACCTCTATAAACAATATTAAATCCGAGTTTAATAACAGGACTTCAAAGTCATTATGCAAAGTGCATGGTAGAGTACTGTAAATACTCATGCTGGCAATTTAATGCGGAGGTGTTGTTTCCTTTCTTACAACAGTATTTCTTTCCACACTGAGTCGACATCTCGGCTTCTAATGATCTGCTTAACCTCATTTCCATATTCCCATATATCCTTTTATGACACCGCAGGTATTTAACCGTAGTAAGCCTATCTAACACAGATATCTAATACAGATAACATTTTTTACAATTATTTTTTTTTAAATTATTACAATACACTTTTATGTGAAATTCCACTTTTGGACAAATTGTAAGAAATATTTTATTCCATTGGGATAACCTTTTGACATTGTATTTGCAGAACTGTTTCATTTATAGTCATGGGAAGATAAGAATTGAAAGCATGAGGCATTTCATACCCATTCCATGTCATGTCTGGTCGGCTAATATGGCAAGTCACAAGAGCTACCGAAAGAAGAGATCTACATTATCTACTTAGAAAGAAACTCTGGTCAGTAAAACTTGGATGGATTAGGAGATCACTAAGATATCAATCAAAACTGAAATTCAGAACTTCATACCATGAAAGAGGTTCTACATCCAAATTCTTATATATGGAAATGTAAAGCGTTCTATTCAAAAACAGGGTCAGATTTGATAAGACAAAGGTTATCATTATTTAGCAAAACTGTGTGATAACTTTCTAGAATCAGCCAGTTTCTCAAAAAAAGCATTATCAGTTATGCTCCTAAAGTAACGCCTTTCCCATATAACTTTTTGAGCAAATAGTCGCTGACATGTTTTTGGACTATTTAAAATAAATACATATACATAGGTACATCAATATTTTATACCAGTCAGAAAAGGACACTCTTTTAGCATACATTGGGTCAATGAGGTCCTATGGATACGTTCTATGTGTGTGGCAGGTGCTTTCCTGGCGCATAAGCTGAAAGTTGATGAGGATATGATGTCAACATAGCCTTACAGGCCTTAAGCCTGAGGCTGCACTGCTGAGACAATGTGATCTGCAACTGATTCTGATATCTGTCAGGTGCAAATTTATAAATACCTTGTCTGGATTTATATAATCAAATACATAATGTACACACATAACGTTGCCTATTCAAGCCGAAAGGATATAGATATTGTTGTATTTGTGAGGGTCATCTGCTTGTTTATCTTATAACTGTGCTCATTCTGGAATATTTGAAAGATAGCAGTATATTTTTTCTACTCTAAAGCTCTACAAGGGGATTTATTACTATGATTTACGCTAATGTAGTTGAGTACATGCTGTACAGACATAACAAACCAGACTTATACTGCACCAGTGGAGGAGACCAAGAGAAAGTTTTATTTGCTTATGTTGTGGTGGTGCAACACATTGTGCTTTGGTGTATATTTTACATTATATTAGAAAAAGGAAAACATTTTTTAATTCATGCCTATTGACATAAATTTACTATAAACCATGTCATATAGGACATGTTTATTGCATCTAGGCAGCCATACACCATCATCAAAATAAAGGACAATGATGCTTTTAGATTAAACTGACTCTAAACACATATAAAAAAAATTACAAAAACATTTGCGATGTGTTACTAAATGGATATAATGTCATTTGATCATGATCTTATACATATACTATATGTGGACATGACTTCATATTATTGGATACAGCTATTTCAGCTCTTAGTTTTTAAAACTTCTGCCCTGCTAGGAGCCAAAACTCCTGGTTAGGTCAAAGTGAAGTAGGTCAAACAAACCCACAGAATGGGCCCGTAGAGTACTAAAGCAAGTAGAACCAACAAATCATCTGTTCTCAACTGCAATATTCACAAAAAAAATCCAGAATACAACTAAAAACATCATTATTGCATAAAAACTATGTGGATTAAGCTTTCCAGGATTAGTGGCCACAGAATATCAACTGGAGTAGTGTAAAGCCCTCTTCCATGGGACTTTGGAATCACAATTCGCAATCTGATGGAATAATCTAGGTTCTACAGATGGCATAACTGTTAAGGATCTGCCAGGCACAGCTTCTGTATCCACGCCCATAGGTAATCAGTCTGCACCTGCTTCTATGTCTGTGAGACTGACTCCATCTTCCACCACTCAGGATGGCAGGCTTAGGAGTGGGAGAGCCTATCACAGCCTGGCCAGATGGAGCTAGCTCCTGCACTCTGTCTATTTATACCTGCCTTTCCTTTTCCTCCTTGCTTGTGATTCTTCTCTGTTGGTTTCCTGGCCCTGCTGCAGCTTCTTGAACTACTTGTCCCTGCTTCGTATTGACCCTGGCTTACTGACTACTCTTCTGCTCTGCGTTTGGTACCTCGTACACTCCTGGTTTGACTCGGCTAGTTCACTACTCTCCTGCTCTGCGTTTGGCACCTCGTACTCTCTTGGTTTGACTCGGCTCGTTTACTACTCTTGTTGCTCACGGTTTTTCCGTGGGCAACTGCCCCGTTTCCCTTTGTTCTGTGTTTCCTTGTCTGGTTGTCTGTCGTGCACTTACTGAGTGTAGGGACCGTCGCCCAGTTGTACCCCGTCGCCTAGGGCGGGTCGTTGCAAGTAGGCAGGGACTGAGTGGCGGGTAGATTAGGGTTCACTTGTCTGTTTCCCTATCCCTGTCATTACATAATCACAAGCCCATATACCTACTCTACACTGGTCCCTCACACCACTATGGAGCCCCTTGAGACCCTGGTTCAGCAAATGCAGGGTCTCTCCCTACAGGTCCAGGCCCTGGCTCAGAGGGTCAACCAGCCTGATGCTACCATGGTAGTGCCCCTCACCTCACCTCTTGAACCCAACCTCAAGTTGCCTGACCAATTCTCAGGGGACCGGAAGACTTTTCTCTCCTTTCGGGAGAGTTGTAGGCTCTATTTTCGTTTAAAGCCCCACTCCTCAGGTTCTGAGAGCCAGCGGGTGGGTATAATTATGTCCCGGCTCCAGGAAGGGCCCCAAGAATGGGCCTTCTCCTTGGCTCCTGACGCCCCTGAACTTTCCTCCGTTGATCGTTTCTTTTCTGCTCTCGGACTCATTTATGACGAGACTGACAGGACTGCCTTTACCGAGAGTCAGCTGGTGACCTTACGTCAGGGTAAGAGACCTGTTGAGGAGTATTGCTATGACTTTCGGAAGTAGTTGTGTGTAGCTTCTCGGTGGAATGACCCTGCCTTAAGGTGCCAGTTTAGGTTGGGTCTGTCGAACGCCCTGAAAGACCTGCTAGTTAGCTATCCCTCTTCTGACTCCCTAGACCAGGTTATGGCTTTAGCGGTACGACTTGACCGACGTCTCAGGGAACGACAACGTGAACGTTTATGTGTTTTCTCCTCTGACTCCCCCATGATGCCTCCCGAGGTTCCGTTGCTTCGTTCTTCCACGGAAGACTCGGAGGTACCTATGCAACTCGGGGCCTCCGTGTCCCCCCAACAAAGTAGAGAGTTCTGCAGGAAGAATGGTCTCTGCTTCTATTGTGGGGATGACAAGCATCAAGTGAACACCTGTCCTAGGTGTAAGAATAAGCAGCCGGAAAACTTCCGCGCCTAAGTGATCATCGGGGAGGTCACTTGGGCGCACAGGTATTTCCCGTAAATATGAAAACAGAAGAGAAAGAGCTCCATTTGGATGTCGGTGCGCATATTTTGCTGGATTGATTCCTGGGCGCCATGTTGCATTTACAGAGCCCCTGAGGTACTAGTACTGTGGAAACCCCTGAAAGGTAACTCTATTTGGTAAACTACACACCTTGAAGAATCCTAGGGATATAGTGAGCATTTTGACCCCACAGGTTGTTGTTGAATTTATTAGAATTGGGACATGAAAATAAAAAAAAATACCATTTCACAATAAGATGTAGTTCTAGCTGAAAATTATTCCATTTTGACAAGGACTATAGGAAAAAATGCACCTCAACGTTTGTAAAGCATTTTCTCCCGAGTACAGCAATACCCCATATGTGATTGCAAACTGCTGTTTTGGCACACGGTAGGGCTCTGAAGGGAAGGAGCGCCATTTGGCTTTTTGAGCGCATATTTTGCTGAATTGGTCTTTGGGTGCTATGTCGTATTTGCAGAGCTTCCTGAGCTACCATTACAGTGGTAATTCCCCAGATCTGATTCCATTTCCGAGACTATACCCCTAAAGGAATTAAATTAGGGGTGTAGTGAACATTTTGACCCACAAGTTGTTTTTTTATTTATTTTATTAGAATTGGGGCATAAAAACTTAAATCGACATTTTTTCCAATAATATTTCGTTTTAGCTCAATTTTTTTTACAAGGAATACAGGAGAAAAGGCACCCCAAATTTGTTACGCTATTTCTCCCGAGTAAGGCAATACTGATGAGGTCATAAACTGCTATATGGACACACAGCAAGGCTCTAAAGGGAAGGAGCGCAATTTGGCCTTTGGAGTGGAGACTTTACAAGATTAGTTTTTGGACACCATGTTGCATTGGGCTAAGGTACCAGTACAGTGGAAACCTCCGAAAAATTACCCCATTTTGGAAACTACATCCCACAAGAAATTAATCTAGAGGTATAGTGAGCATTTTGACCCCACAGGTGTTTCGCAGAAATAAGTACATAATAGCCGTAGATTGAAAATTGCCATTTTCCCACATATATACCGTTTCAGTGCCCAATATGTTGTGACCAGCTTGTGCCATTGGGGATACACACCTCATAAATTGTTAAGCAGTTTCTCCAGAGTACAGTAATGCCCCATATGTGGTCATAAACTGCTGTTTCTGCACACTGCCAGGTTCGGAAGGACTGTTATTTGGCTTTTGGAGTGCAGATTTTGCTTGGTAGTAGCTTTGTTTGGGTAGCTTTGTTTCAGCTCATAATGTGGGGGGAAATTGTAAGCTTTGGGGAGTACATCAGGGCATAATAGGGTGATGTAATAATGGGTGAATGAATAATAAAATCAATAATACATGGATTGGTGTGGTACGCTTTGAACCAATGCTTTATGCACAGGTCAGTTTATTTGGGGGCAGGTGTCGCACTGATAAATGGTGACCTTTCTTATACCCTTTTTGAAACACACTCTGAACTTTCTTTGGGTCCTTCCCTTGTTTGAAGTTTGGGGAACTTCACTGAGAAAGTGTTGCCCTGCTATAATAAGGCAGCCTCGCTTCCAGTGGAGATAATTACATTTTGGAGCAGACGTTCCTGGGCCCTCCCCGGTTCCCAAATATTAGGGCCTTGATAATTACTATTTAAAATAGAAGGAATGTTCCAAACTGATCTGCACATCGGGATAGCAAGTAAGCGTTATACAGAAGCTATCTGTGCTCCAGTATTGCCTAATCTTTGACTTCTTTAATAGCGCTATAAGCAGCACAAGGCCCTAAAATTTCCTCATCTCCGAGGCATTTACCTGTGAGGTGAAACTATTATGTATAGTTTTTATAATTTTTTCAATTATAAAGGACTTGATCAGGGAAACAAGGCGATTCTTGTTTTTATTACTTAAAACTTTTGTTTATTTTTCTAAAACATTTTAAATTACTTTTTTTTACTGTTTTTGTTTTTACATTTACTTGGGGACTTGAAGGCCTGATCATCTGATCCCCTGTACAATGCACTGCACTACATATGTAGTGAAGTGTATTGTAACTGTAATTTTTTACCTGACATTCTATTAGGTCCTGCCTTTGGTTTCCATACATGGTGGACCAGGAGGCCATTGACAGCCTTCCTGGTTGCCGTAGCAACCATCGGCACCCCGCGATAGCTCGCGAGGGGCCGATGGGGTACAAAGGGAGTCCCCTCTCTCTGACAACCACTTAGATGCCGCAGTCGCTAGTGATCGCGGTATCTAAGAGGTTAAACGGTGGCGATTGTTGTTAGCTCTAATTTCCTACATTGCAGCGAGTTGGCAGCTGTATATTACAGCCGACACCTGCTGCAGATGGCAAGTGACTGTACGCCTATTTGCATTAAGCTATCCTTAACATGGACGTACAGTCACGCCCTTTTGTGGGAAGGGGTTAATGCATTTTGACCCAGTAATCAAAAAACACCCAATCTATGAATGCAACTTAGACTTCAAACAGACTATAACACTGTGTCCGTGACCTATTTTATGTGGACAGAAATATTATACAATGTTGTCAGTAAACAGGAAATAACAGGACCGAGCGCTGAGCCAAAGAGAACCCAAATCAGGAGCGGGGAGGGTAAGTATAATATCTAAGACTATCATGTGAATTCTTTCTGCTGGAGCCCTTTATCTAAGCCTCTAATGTGTGATACTCTCTGCTTGGGCCCAGTATCTAAGCCTAGCAAAAGTGATACTGTCTGCTGGGGCCCTGTAGCTAAGCCTATTATGTGTAATACTATCTACTGGTGCCCTGTATCTATGCCTATTATGTGTGATACTATCTGCTGGGGTCCTGTATCTAAGCCTATCATATGTGATACTGTCTGCTGGGGCTCTGTATCTAAGCCTATCATGTGGATTATTTCTGCAGGGGCCCTGTATCTAAGTCTTTAATGTGTGATACTGTCTGCTGAGACCCAGTATCTGAGAATAGCAAATGTGATACTGTCTGCTGGGGCCCTGTATCTAAGCCTATCATGTGCTCATCAAATTAATTAATCAAACGGACAGCATTGGGTCCGTCCGTCCGTCCCCCCCCCCACACACAAATCCTCAACTAGTGCCTTGCTGGTTAACCTTATTTTTTCCCACACTGTTGGTCTACCTGCTCTAGTGGAATCAGTCCGGGCTATGTAGCGCTGGGACTGGGTAAATAATTGGGGGCACACCCACGCTGTTCATTTGATCATTTATTTCTTTAGCTGAGGACAGTGAATAGTAAAGTTTTATGGCATTCATACATTTCTTTTTTACGTATTATGTACCGTAGAATTCTCATAACATTGATGATTTTTGTGAAGTGCAGGGGGGGCACCTTTAACCCTTACCCTGGGCCCCAAAAAGGCAAAGGACTGCCCTGCCCTGCCGTTGTGTACAATCTAGCAGACAGTGGGAAGATGTTAGTTGCTTTTAAAGTAACAGTGGGCCCCCATACAATCTGGGCCCTTGTGCAGCTGCACCTATGGTATGTCCGTCTCTGGACCAAACTCCTTCTGCACTAGAAATAAACCATTACACATTCAATAGGAGCTATTTTTTAGTTTCCCATATCCTCACTAAAAAATAAGACTTTATAGTTCCTGAGCTTTTAATTCTGCGTATACATTTTACCATATAATCATGGCATATACAGCAGCGAAGAAGTTGAAAAGCTCCACAAAGCTCCAGACAGAAGTGTGATTATCTTTCAGAGTCTCAGCATGGGCACATCATTTGTCCCTGCTAATGTTGCTATCTGATGAATGTTCTCTCATACATGGAAAGCTATAAAAAGATTTCCAGCTAATGCATGAAAGCACATGATCACATTTCCCTGCCTTTATAGTCCGAGACTGGAGTTTTATATTTATTGGACTATTACCAAATGTGGATCTGAAATTCATGTGAAATGACAGCAATGCCCGCTCCTTCTAGCGTATTCTGTGAAATCAGTACAATCTAGATTCCATGTTTGTGGATCGGCCTGCTGAGGTATTTATTCTTCAATAGGCCAGTGGCAGAACATTTCTTTTCTGTTCCAGTAATATTTGCTCTCAGTGTGGCTCCATGTTCTGTAAAGCGCAGCCGATGATGTCATACACTTGGCTTTTTCTGGTCTACACAGAATTAACCACCCACAGTACAACTGTAACTATAATACACATTGCTCATACACATAAATGAGCATTTAGTCTTCTCTGCAGATTAGACCAGTAGATTTATGGCAAGGCAGCAGTGTGGACCTGCAGTAGAATACTAAATGCACAACAACAAAACATGTTTCCTTTGCTTGCACATTGACCCAAGAAAGACACAACTCAGGCACTTCAGTACTGAAATGCTTCACCCCTGGAAACTGAAGGAAGAAGCTGCCAGCCAGCTGGCACTTATGCAAGCACCTGGTAACCAGGCTGGATATTACATGCCCATTTAAAGTACAGCACCTCTTACTAGTCACCTCCTCCCAAATAAACAGCAACCTCATATTGTGGAAAACAAAACAACTGGCATGTATGTGATGCATTATAATGATCAGCAAGGTCAAGGATGAGGAGGAATTGGGAAAGGGCACCTGTCAATAGCAACACCAGGGCTCACCTTCTGTCAGCATGAGATGGAAGAGGCAGGGATGCCAGCAGCAGGGTGTCTGAGGCTCTTGGTGCCCGTCCTTGGAGATGGCAGAGGCTGGACCTGGCCTGTGTACTGGCACAGTGACATGTATGCGGTGCACAGAGATGTGGATGGAGTATACATGCAGTAGTGCTGATTGTATTGTCTGGAGCAGGCAGCTCCTCCTCCGCCTCCTCCTTGTGATGCTCAGGCTGTCCTTGCTGCTGGTGCTGGATCTGTCCCCTGGTATGTCACATGAGCTTTAACAGCAGGCAACTCACCATTTACACTGTCCTACACCTGCAGGAGGCTTTAGCATGGAAAGTAGAGGTGTGATGGATTTATGGAACTGTATTTATAGCATTGCACCATTTTACTGAAATGTGATGCTGGAAAGATGGCAGTGTAAGCACAATTCATGTGTGAGGATCATATGTCATCTGTGTTTACAAAATAATCACACTACTACATAATAATATTTATGGGTATGGGTCCGTATTTGGTTTAGTTCTCATGAATATATTGGGATATTTCTTAAATAGTAATTGCCTTTATCCTATAATCAGACTTCTGTCTAGCAGCGGGGGGGGGGGGGGGGGGGGGGGGGTCAGGGGGGTCTGATAATGTAATGTTATATTGGGAATTCCAAGGCCTTCATTGTCAGCCCATCTGCAGACTATAGACTATTTAACAACAGAGAGATGAAGAGGAATTGCCCTGTTGTAGTTTCAGAACGCTCCTGCTCCTAAAGATTTGTTTTAATAAAGATGATGCAAAAGCTCCAAAAATACAACTGTCTCATAGACTTCATCCTTAAATGATCACCGATTCCCATCTTCTCACTATGTTCATGCTGTAAGTAGGTCGTACGACCCCTTTAAATTGTTACATACACTATATGGACAAACTAGGCTTAGAATTGGACTTGCAGGTGCTTTTATGACATCCCATACTAAATCCATAGGCATTAATATGTAGTTGGCCCCCTTTTAGCAGTAAAAAAAAAAAAATAGGTTCTACTGTTCTGGGAAGTCTTTTTTTTTAATAAGATTTGGGTGTAGGTCTCTGGGAATTTTTGCCCATTCATCCAGAAGAGCATTTGTGAGGTTAGGCACTATTTTTGGACCTGGTCCAGTCAAGTTCTTCCTCACCAAACTCACCCAACCATGCCTTTATGAACCTTGCTTAGTTCACTGGGGATACTCTTCCCGCAAAGTTAGAAGCATACAATTGTCCATAATGTCTTGGTATGCTGAAGCATTAGGATTTCTCTTCACTAAACCTAAGAAGCCAAGGCCAACCCATGAAATATAACCCAATAGCATTATCCCTCCACCAAACGTTACAGTTAGCACAAAGCCATCTGACAGGTAACTTTCTCCTGGCTTTTGGCAAGCCCAGACCTGTCCATCAAAATGCCAGATAAATGAGTGTGATTCACCACTTCATAGAACAAGATTCCACTGCTTCAGATACCATTGGTGGCTGCTTTACCCCACTCCATCCGATGCTTGGTATTGTTCTTGGCGATGTAAGGCTTGCATGCAGCTGCTTGGCCTTGGAAACCCATGACATGAAACTCCTGGCGCATAGTTTTTGTGCTGATGGTAATGCTGGAGGAGGAGGTTTGGAACTCTGCATTTATTGAGTCAGCAGAGCGTTGGTGACTTTTTAGCTCTATGCACCTCACAACTCGTCAACCCCGCTCTGTAACTTGACATGGTCTGCACTTCGTGGCTGAGTTGCTCTGGTTCCTAAACACTTCTACTTTGCAATAATACCACTCACAGTTGATCGTGGAATATCTAGATGGGAAGAAATTTCATGAACTGACTTGTTACTGTGGTGGCATCCTTTTACAGTACCACACTGGAATTCAGTGAGCTCTTTAGAACGAGCCATTCTTTCACAAATGTTTGTAAAGGTGATGGCATGGCTAGGGGCTGGATTTTATACACCTGTGTCAATGGGACTAAATTAAACATCCGAATTCAATGATTAAGAGGTGTGTCCGAATACTTTTGTCCATATATGTATTTGCCTCATTATATCTCATCCTGTGTATAGTGAGAGTGAGCGTCTTCTGTGGTCCCCATATCTCCTTTGTTCTGATGTGGTCTGACTGCATCTGTATATTCCCCCATGTCTGTTTGGTCCAGGCTGTCCTCCCATCCCTCTTGTATCCAAGCTCCTTGTAATTATTGGTGGAACTGCTGCCACGGTATCCAATAGGATGTCATACTGGTAGCTAGTGGGAGAAAAGCAGGAAGGTTAAACTGATGTGGTGGGAGTGGACATTTGACAGTTGGTGCAGTTCCATTGCAGACGAGAAGTGGAGACTATGAGGTGCATTTATTTTACCATCTACCCCAATTTACTGGCTTGCGAAGTTCTCAATTTGAGCAAAAATTTTGCAACTTTTTGCTTTTTCCAGCGCCCCCTGCTGAGGGGCCTAATCTTCCTGTGTACTTTGAGTAGCAAGTAAACATTGTAGCTGTATTACATGTTCATGCTAAGAACACTAGTCATTATATACAATTAACCCCTTAATGACCGGGCCATTTTGCGCGTTAATGACCAAGGATTATTTTTTGTTTTATCACGGTCGCATTCCAAGAGTCGTAACTTTTTTTTTATTCCGTCGACATAGCCGTATAAGGGCTTGTTTTTTTGTTTTTTGCGGGACGAGTTGTATTTTGTAATTGTACCATTTTTAGATGCTTACAATATATTGATTAACTTTTATTAACTTTATTTTAGGAGAGAATTAAAAATAAGCAGCTATTCCAGCATTAATTTTCACGTAATAAATTTACGCCGTTTACTATGCAGCGTAAAAAACATGTTAACTTTATTCTATGGGTCGGCACGATTACGGGGATACCAAATATGTAAAGGTTTTATATGTTTTCCTACGTTTGCACAATAAAAGCCCTTTTAGAAAAAAATTACTTGTTTTTGCATCGCCGCATTCCAAAAGCCGTAATTTTTTTATTTTTCCATCGATGTGGCCGTATGTGGGCTTGATTTTTGCGGGCCAATGTGTAGTTTTCATTAGTACTATTTTGGGGTACATAGGACTTATAGATTAATTGTTATTTTATATGGGAGAAATGGGAGAAAAGAGAGAATTTTGCCGTTATTTTTTGCATTTTTTTTGGACGCCGTTCATCCGGCGGTTTAATTAATGTGTTCATTTTATTGGTCAAGTTGTTACAATCGTGGGGATACCATATATGTGTATGTGTTATTTGTTTTGACACTTTTTGTAACGGCAGGGGGTAGGGAGACGGACAAGTGAGCCCTAATCTACCCGCCACTCTGTCCCTGCCTACTTGCAACGACCCGCCCTAGGCGACGGGGTACAACTGGGCGGCGGTCCCTGCGCTCAGTAAGTGCACGACAAACACACAAGGAACACAAGCAAGGAAAAGGGGCCGTTGCCCACGGCAACACCGTGAGCAACCAGAGTGGTGAACGAGCCGAGTCAAGCCAGGAGTGTGCGAGGTACAAAACGACAAGCAGAAGAGTAGTCGGTAAGCCAGGGTCGGTATGGAGCAGGATCAAAAATAGCAGGAGCTGTAGCTGGGCCAGGAACCACAAGGAAGGAAACCAAAGCAATAACAAGCACCGAGGGACAGGAAGTGCAGGCTTAAATAGACCGAGGGCGGGAGCTAGCTGAGTCTGGCCAGGTTACGATAGGCTCTCCCACTCCTAAGCCTGCCAGCCTGAATGGTGGAAGCAGGAGTCAGTCTCAGGGATGTATTCTCAGGTGCTGACTGATTAGTTCTGGGAGTTAACCCCGCAGTGCCTGGCAGATCCTTTACAGTACCCCCCCTTTTATGAGGGGCCACCGGACCCTTTCTAAGTGGACCTGGCTTACTGGGGAAACGCAGGTGGAACCTCCTGACCAATACCCCAGCGTGAACATCCCGGGCGGGTACCCAAGTCCTCTCCTCGGGCCCGTATCCTCTCCAATGGACCAGGTACTGGAGGGAGCCTTGGACCATCTTGCTGTCCACAATCCTGGCCACCTCGAATTCCACCCCCTCCGGGGTGAGGATGGGAACAGGAGGTCTCCTCGAGGGAGCCAAGGACGGGGAGCAGCGTTTGAGGAGGGAGGCATGAAACACGTCGTGTATCCGAAAAGACGGGGGTAACTCCAGCCGGAAGGAGACAGGATTGAGGACCTCAATGACCTTATACGGCCCAATAAACCGGGGAGCAAACTTCTTGGACGGAACCTTGAGACACAAGTTCCTAGACGACAACCACACCAGATCCCCGACCATAAACAGGGGGTTAGCAGAACGTTTTTTATCAGCCTGAGTTTTTTGTACGCTCTGGGACACCTCTAGGTTTTTCTGAACCTGGGCCCAGACTGTGCACAGTTCCCGATGAACGACCTCTACCTCAGGATTGTTGGAACTACCAGGTGAAACGGAGGAGAACCGTGGATTAAACCCAAAATTACAAAAAAAAGGAGAGAACCCAGACGAGTTACTGACCCGGTTATTAAGGGAAAATTCGGCGAGGGGAATGAAAGAGACCCAATCAAATTGACAGTCAGAGACAAAACACCTTAAGTATTGTTCTAGGGACTGATTAGTCCTCTCCGTTTGGCCATTGGTTTCAGGATGGAAGGCAGAGGAGAAGGACAGATCAATCCCCAACTTCATACAGAAGGCTCTCCAAAACAATGAAACAAATTGTACCCCTCTGTCCGAAACAATATTGACAGGGACCCCATGGAGACGCAGGATGTGTTTGACAAACAAGGTAGCCAACGTTTTGGCGTTGGGTAGTTTCTTGAGGGGCACAAAGTGGCACATCTTACTGAAGCGGTCCACCACCACCCACACCACCGACTTGCCTTGGGATGGAGGCAAATCGGTGATAAAATCCATGGAGATATGTGTCCAAGGTCTCTGGGGAATGGGCAACGAACGCAGTAAGCCCGCTGGTCGGGACCTGGGAGTCTTGGACCTAGCACAAACCTCACAAGCGGCGACGTAGGCCTTAACGACTTTAGGCAACCCAGGCCACCAATAATTTCTGGTAATGAGGTGTTTGGTACCCAGGATGCCTGGATGGCCAGATAGTGCGGAGTCATGATTTTCCCTAAGTACCCTTAGCCGGAATTGCAGGGGAACAAACAGCTTGTTCTCAGGAAGGTTCCCGGGAGCTGCACCTTGATCAGCAGCAATTTCAGAGACTAAATCAGAATCGATCGAGGAAATGATTATACCTGGAGGCAAAATACAAGCAGGATCTTCCTCCGAAGGAGGGCTGGCCATGAAGCTACGCGACAGTGCATCAGCCTTAATATTTTTAGACCCAGCCCTATAGGTAACCAAAAAATTGAATCTGGTAAAAAATAACGCCCATCGAGCTTGTCTCGGGTTTAGCCTCCGGGCAGATTCTAGGAACACCAGATTCTTGTGGTCGGTAAGGACCGTTACCTGGTGCCTAGCCCCCTCCAGGAAGTGGCGCCACTCTTCAAATGCCCATTTAATGGCTAAGAGTTCGCGGTTGCCAATATCATAGTTACTTTCAGTTGGCGAAAACTTCCTGGAGAAGTAGGCACAGGGGCGGAGATGGGTGAGGGACCTGGTACCCTGGGACAAGACAGCCCCCACTCCCACCTCAGATGCGTCAACTTCCACGATAAATGGCTCCATTTGGTTGGGCTGAACCAGCACCGGGGCCGAGACAAAGCACTTCTTAAGGACCTCAAAAGCCTGGACAGCCTCAGGAGGCCAGTGGAGGAGATCAGCACCTTTGCGAGTGAGGTCCGTAAGGGGCTTAGCGATGACCGAGAAGTTAGCAATAAATCTCCTGTAATAATTAGCAAATCCCAAAAAACACTGTAACGCCTTCAGGGAGGCAGGTTGGACCCATTCCGCCACAGCCTGAACCTTGGCGGGGTCCATGCGGAATTCATGAGGAGTGAGGATTTGACCCAAAAATGGAATCTCCTGTACCCCAAACACACATTTTTCGGTTTTGGCAAACAGTTTATTTTCCCGAAGGACCTGGAGCACCTTCCTGACATGCTCCACGTGGGAGGACCAGTCCTTGGAAAACACCAGTATGTCATCAAGGTACACTACCAGAAAAATCCCCAGGTAATTTCTCAAAATCTCATTTATGAAATTCTGGAAGACCGCAGGGGCATTACACAACCCAAAGGGCATGACGAGGTATTCGAAATGGCCTTCGGGCGTGTTAAACGCAGTCTTCCACTCATCCCCCTCTTTGATGCGAATAAGGTTATACGCCCCCCGTAGATCCAATTTAGAAAACCATTGGGCCCCCTGAACCTGATTAAAGAGATCAGGAATCAAAGGAAGGGGATACTGGTTCCTTACCGTGACCTTATTCAGGCTACGGTAGTCAATGCATGGCCTAAGACCACCATCCTTCTTCCCCACGAAGAAGAAGCCAGCACCTACCGGAGAAGAAGAGGGACGAATGTAACCCTTGGCCAGGGATTCCTGGATATACACTCTCATAGCTTCACGTTCGGGACAAGAAAGATTAAATATCCTACCCTTAGGAAGCTTAGCTCCTGGTACCAATTTGATAGCGCAATCGTATTCTCTATGAGGAGGTAACACTTCGGAGGCCTCCCTAGAGAAAACATCAGCGAAGTCCTGAACAAACTCGGGTAGCGTATTCGCCTCCTTAGGGGGAGAAATAGAATTAACAGAAAAACATGATGTACAACATTCATTACCCCATTTGGTTAGCTCCCCAGTATTCCAGTCAAACGTAGGATTATGCAACTGCAACCAGGGAAGACCTAGCACCAAATCGTACGATAATCCCTGCATCAACAGTACAGAGCATTGCTCCAAATGCATGGAGCCAACAAGGAGTTCAAAAACAGGGGTATGCTGTGTAAAATAACCATTAGCAAGAGGAGTGGCGTCGATACCCACTACCGGGACAGGTTTAGGCAAATCAATAAGAGGCATAGCAAGGGACATAGCAAATTCCACAGACATGATATTAGTAGAGGACCCTGAATCCACGAAAGCACTGCCGGTAGCAGACCTACCACCAAAAGAGACCTGAAAGGGAAGCAAGATCTTAGTACGTTTCATATTTACGGGAAATACCTGTGCGCCCAAGTGACCTCCCCGATGATCACTTAGACGCGGAAGTTCTCTGGCTGCAACCTTACGCTTAGGACAGTTGTTCACTTGATGCTTGTCGTCCCCACAGTAGAAGCAGAGACCATTCTTCCTGCGGAATTCTCTACGTTGTTGGGGGGACACGGAGGCCCCGAGTTGCATAGGTATCTCTGAATCTTTCGGGGAGGAACGAAGCAACGGAGCTTCGGGAGGCATCATGGGGGAGTCGGAGGAGAAAACACATAAACGTTCACGTTGTCGTTCCCTGAGACGTCGGTCAAGTCGTATCGCTAAAGCCATAACCTGGTCTAGGGAGTCACAAGAGGGATAGCTAACTAGCAGGTCTTTCAGGGCATTCGACAGACCCAACCTAAACTGGCACCTTAAGGCAGGGTCATTCCACCGAGAAGCTACGCACCACTTCCGAAAGTCAGAGCAATACTCCTCAACAGGTCTCTTACCCTGACTTAAGGTCACCAGCTGACTCTCGGCAAAGGCAGTCCTGTCAGTCTCGTCATAAATAAGTCCGAGAGCAGAAAAGAAACAATCAACGGAGGAAAGTTCAGGGGCGTCAGGAGCCAAGGAGAAGGCCCACTCTTGGGGCCCTTCCTGGAGCCGGGACATAATTATACCCACCCGCTGGCTCTCAGAACCTGAGGAATGAGGCTTTAAACGAAAGTAAAGCCTACAACTCTCCCGAAAGGAGAGAAAAGTCCTCCGGTCCCCTGAGAACCGGTCGGGCAACTTGAGGTGGGGTTCAAGAGGTGCGGTGCGGGGAACTACCAGGGTAGCATCAGGCTGGTTGACCCTCTGAGCCAGGGCCTGGACCTGTAGGGAGAGACCCTGCATTTGCTGAGCCAGGGTCTCACGGGGATCCATAGTGGTGTCAGGGACCAGGGGTAGACTAGGTATGGGCT
This sequence comes from Rhinoderma darwinii, assembly GCF_050947455.1. Taxonomy (NCBI): domain Eukaryota; kingdom Metazoa; phylum Chordata; class Amphibia; order Anura; family Rhinodermatidae; genus Rhinoderma; species Rhinoderma darwinii. The sequence continues at coordinate 216,683,412 of NC_134690.1, read as the reverse complement.
TGTTATTATGTAACGGCAGGGGGTAGGGAGACGGACAAGTGAGCCCTAATCTACCCGCCACTCTGTCCCTGCCTACTTGCAACGACCCGCCCTAGGCGACGGGGTACAACTGGGCGGCGGTCCCTGCGCTCAGTAAGTGCACGACAAACACACAAGGAACACAAGCAAGGAAAAGGGGCCGTTGCCCACGGCAACACCGTGAGCAACCAGAGTGGTGAACGAGCCGAGTCAAGCCAGGAGTGTGCGAGGTACAAAACGAAAAGCAGAAGAGTAGTCGGTAAGCCAGGGTCGGTATGGAGCAGGATCAAAAATAGCAGGAGCTGTAGCTGGGCCAGGAACCACAAGGAAGGAAACCAAAGCAATAACAAGCACCGAGGGACAGGAAGTGCAGGCTTAAATAGACCGAGGGCGGGAGCTAGCTGAGTCTGGCCAGGTTACGATAGGCTCTCCCACTCCTAAGCCTGCCAGCCTGAATGGTGGAAGCAGGAGTCAGTCTCAGGGATGTATTCTCAGGTGCTGACTGATTAGTTCTGGGAGTTAACCCCGCAGTGCCTGGCAGATCCTTTACACTTTTACTAAATAAAACCACTTTTTGGGCAAAAAAAGTAGTTTTATTTGATTTTGAAATTTTTTTTTTTTCACAAACGTTATTTAACTCATTGACATTTTTTTTTAGCCCCACCAGGGGACTTCACTATGCGATATGTTGATCGCATATATAATGGTTTGGTATACTTAGTATGCCAAAGCATTATTGCCTGTCAGTGTAAAACTGACAGGCAACCTGTTAGGTCATGCCTCCGGCATCGCCTAACAGGCATTTGCTGAAGACAGACCTGGGGGTCTTAGTTAGGCCCCCGGCTGTCATGGAAACCCGACGGCGACCCGCGATTTGTTTGCGGGGGCGCCGATCGGGTAACAGAGGGAGCTCCCTCTCTCTGTCAAACACATTAGATTCCGCTGTCACTATTGACAGCGGCATTTAATGCTTTAAACTGCCGGAATCGGAGCGCGCTTCGATTCCGGCAGTTGCAGCAGGAGCCAGGCTGTGTATAACAGCTGTGCTCTTGCCGCTGATCGCGTGGGTACAGTGTGAGTACCCGCGCCATCACAGGACGGATATATCCGTCCTCCTGCACGAACTAGCAGCTGTTGAGGACGGATATATCCGTCCTTCGGCGTTAAGGAGTTAAGTGGGCAACTCTGAGTTACCTAACACATAATTTTTTTTTTTTCACGCAGACTGATATTGCCAACAGTCAGGTACCGCCATGGGCACCAGGTTTGCAACCAGCTATACCAATCTTTTTATGACTTACTGGGAACAGCTGACCATCTATCTTATGCTGGGCGCAGGCATGGTGCTATGGCTTTGTTACATTGACAATACTTTACTAGTGTGGAATCGATCTATCTCAAAACTTGAGTTAATTCGACTATTAAACATCAGCAATTTCAACTTACAATTTACCCCTGATATTATTATACACTCGAATATTTGGAGTTGCAAATAAACTTATTGGGATCCAGGCTAGAATGTAGCACATACCATAAACCTACAGCAAAAAATGGCTACAATTTATTTATTAGAGAGAGAGAGCAGCAGCACATCACATTCCCAATATTCATGGAGGGTAATTCTACCAATTCTTTATGCATCCGGTGCACGCAGTATGAGAGTCGTAGCCTATCAACTCCAAACAGACATCAAGAAAAGGAAAACTGAAGCACACGTGTATTGAAGGTATCAAAAAAAGGCGCAGGAAGTTTATTTCACCATTACAGCGACATTTTGACACTAGTGTGGGTCTTTTTCAGGTTTTTATAGATGTGGCACATGTAGTAATTGTAAGATAACAAACATTTCCCCCCAAAAAAACACAGGTAATCAAATCAATAGTAAATCAATATCAATTTAAAATAGATGAACATATCTACTATAATATAATAGGATACGAAAAACCTTCATTATCCTTTCATTTTTATCAATTTTATAAGTGTGATCCAAAAGGTCATTACATACTTTAATTCATAGTTACTAAGAAAGGGGCAAAAGTTGCTATGATACGCGTCTAGCATCATTTTATTAATAGCCAGACAGTTGTTGCACCACAAATATCGTTTAGATAAAAGTATGCAACCAACTTTAACCCCTTTTTTCAAATTGCCATTGCATTCACAGTACAAACTATACGAGAATTAAAATCAACAATTGAGATCCACCTCTGATTGGGACTCAAACACAGGTCCACTTAACCAGCGCTCTTTTTTACGATAGGTGTACATTAATGAATAAACTGTGGTACCACAAGCATCAGCACACCTGCAATTCTAGACGGCGCAATACAGCTTACTAGCCGGTAAGGACCATGCGCTTCAAAGTGGTGAGTCACCTTGTTTCCAATCCATGGTGTGATTTACCACTGGTCGACTGGCTACCTTCCCCTGCTATTACGTATATCCACCTAAACCGATATCAATATAATAACCATTTGCTACTGCATTTGTCACTACATTGTTATTTTCTTTTATGCATTTAATTTTTATAATAATTATGTTTCATTTTATTTGTTGTTATGTAAATACATGTATACTGTAAGATATTGGTCTTGACTACATTCATTCCTGGTTTTATGTTAATAATAAATAAGGATAATATATATATTTTTGAGCACGACGTCTAGAGAGATGGTTATTTTTATTTCAATAATAATTTTATAGTCTGGGTCGTTGCAGTGATATCAAGTACGTGTATTTTTTTTTATGAGGTGTTTGTTTTTTACTTGTAATTTTTGAGCAGTGCTGGAGTCCTGGGCCGAGCGCTAGCTGATGTTCTGCTCGGGGACTCCAGCAATAGGCAATGTGCCAGCCCCTTGCCATGATGCGCATGATAACATGCTGGCACGAACGGCACAGGAAGCAAGCCTTCGTCACATGGAGCTGTGTCGGCGTGTCGGCAATATTAGGAAAACTACGGGACTTCCGGCATCACTTCACCGGGTTTGTACTGTACGACTCATTACAGAATTAAAAACGAAAGTACATTAGTAAGTGACTTCTTTTCACATAAAAATCTAAATCCCAAGCAATTTTTGGTCCTTGGGTAACCCCTTTAAAGATGGCGGCGCACAGGTTACTAACTGGTAAAGGGAACAGGCAGACTGATGTTGGTTGCATTTCGGGATGCAAAATATGCTGGGTGTGCTCTGGCCCTGGACAAGGACAAGTTTCTTGGAAAAGGTAAAGTTTTGCAGTGGGGGATTGAATCTGCTATCAAATGGTAGTGTAATCTTATGAGATCACATTGCTGGAGCAGCTCTGACACTGTTCACATTGATTGAACAGTGACAGAGGGACTCAGGTACATATCATTTTGACACTGAGTTGTGGAGACCATTCAGTTGTCTATTTATTAATACGATTACATACTGGGCGTCAAAACTAACAGGGATCATAGGAATGGGGGCACTTTAAAAAAAACTGATCTGGAATCAGGGGTCAGAAAGGAATTAAGATATTCTGGTAGTTTTATATATGTATATATATAGTATATTGTTAGAAAATGTCTGTCACTTTTAGGTTGTCTGACTACTAGTCATGCTTCTGGGTTGCCCTGGTTTGAGTTGCAGAGCCACTCCTATTTCTCATTTTGCACCTATCAGGGCCAAGGGTGGAGTAGTTGAATCTGTTCAGTTTTCTCAATGTTGCTTGTAATTTCTTGTGTATGCATGTGTCTGATAAAGCTTCTGGTTACTCCCTGTATCACCCTGACTGTTTGGACTCTTTGAACTAGACTTTGGCTTTGTCTTTGAATTTACCCTCGGCTACTCCTGGTATTCTTCTGTTTTGCGATTTGGACTTTTAGTATCCCCTGGTTTTGTACTCTGCTTGCTGATTACTCCTCTGGCTTGTCTGGTTATCCTTTCTGGTATTGCCTGCAGTTGCACCCCCTGTCCAACACCGTATTCTGTAAAAGCAACCTGAGTTATATGCAGCCAAAGCCAACCTGCCTTGCGGCTGGCTCTGGTGAAGACCATACAGTAGCCTTAGATTCTGCTGACCAGAATGGTGTCAGACTTGAGGTAGCTGATTTACGTGCACGCTTGATCAAGACAGTTTCCAGCTGCCTTTGGGGAATTGTTCGTATAGCAATTCCATAAACTTGAATTCTGGGGAATTGCTCAAGTAGTGATTTATTGACCTACAGTATATATAGGGACGTGACAGGTCCTCTTTAACATACAGTAGGCATACGCATTACAGTTCCTACGCCTAAAAGAACCACTGATTTTACGACTCTGCTGAGGCTCTCTTCAAAGAAAGGAAAAACAATGTCTGGGGTCTGTCAGTGTATATTTGGATCATCCGGAAAATGAATCTGTTATAAACTGAAGAAATTACACTAATGTGAACAGATCTTAAACCCTTTCGTGATTTTCGATGTAGCCTGAATATGTGTAAGTCCATCTGAAAGTCTTCTCTGCTTTCTGTATGTAATTAGAAGATTAAGATCCTAATCTGCTTTTAACTCCTTCAGGACATTTTTTCATTTTTCATTTTTCACTCCCCGCCTTCCAAAAACCATACATTTTTTCTTTTTCTGTCAAAAGAGTGGTGTGAGGGCTTATTGTTTGCAGGAGCAGTTGTAGTTTCTATTGGTAATGGCATTTAATATACCATATAATGTACTTGGAAACTGAAAAAAAAAAATATTTGCAGGCTGAAATTAGGAAAAACTCTGATTCCTCGATTGTTATTTGGGTTTCGTTTTCACGGCTTTCACAGTGCGGTAGATAAGATAATTTAACTTTAACCAAATGTATATAGGTTTATTTATCTTTTACTACTTTTAAAGAAAAATAACTTTTTGTAAAGAACAAAAATTGTTTTGTGTCGCCATATTCTGAGAGCCATACCTTTTTTATTTTTTCAATTGTGCAGTGTGACAGCTTATTTTTGCGGGACGAGCTGTAGTTTTTATCGGTACCATTTGGTACATACAACTTTTTGATCACTTTTTATTACATTTTTAGGAGCTAAGTTGACCAAAAAAAAACTGCGATTTTGGCGGTTTCAATTTTTTATTCTTTACGGCATTCACCGTGCACGTGCATCGCATGAGCGCTCTCCAAACATCATCCCCCGCACCAGGACGCAATGGCATGTCCAGGTGCGCTAAAACCCCCCAAATGTATTGAGGGTCTTTCTAACCTTCTCAGAGGCATCAAATATAATTTGCATAAAAGGACTAGTAGTTTATTTCTCCCATTACATGATTTAAAGAGGTTTTACCCTAATCAATATTTAGCACCTATCCACAGCATAGGTGTTGTGAAGGATGATTTATTTGCTTATATTCTCTGTATGAAATTACATTGTGAATTATCAAGCAGGATGCCGAATTACTAAGATATGTATTATGTGAAAGTGATGATAATGTTTAAATGATTTAGTTTCGTGCAGCAGCCATCTTGTCTGGAGTACCCATCTTGGTTTTATTGTAGTGAATAGAAAAGTCATGGTTCCTTTAATACAAGTAATGTTGATTTCGTATGTTTTATCTTTGACCTTGGTTCCCATGTGAAGTTGGTAAGGAATGGACAGGGAGGGAGATGGGAGGGTGGCAAGTATGCGTGAGCGAAGGTCTCCCCCATCTCCACGAGAATATTCTGTCCAAAAGAGAGATAAGACACCTGTAAACATAATGTGTGAAGAATTATAATGATGTATCTGGGATGTATTTTATTGTATGCTTTTTACTGAATAACAAATATTGTTACATTGTCTCTGATTGGTTTACCTCAAGCCTACACCCCTTCTGAATTTCAGTTTAACAGTTTGAGTCTGATAATAAATCCTTCAGAGGAGCATTTTGAACTTATCAGCGTGTCTGTGTGTTTTCTTCTCCTCTCTCGATATATATCGGTGAAATATCCTAATTAGGATATTGACTAATGGGGTCTGGCCTTGAGAGTCTGTTTGGACTCGTATAAATTTCAGTCTAATATATTTTGAGCGATGGATTTCCACGACAGTAATGGTGCCGAAACCCGGGAAGATTGCACGTCTGATAAACTGTCACTGGAGAGGTCTGGCTTTGCATCTGTGAATTACAAAAACCGCGGTAGGTAAGGAGCTTATTCTTACACCATTCACACATGTATTGCCTAAGCCTTGGAATCTAGCTGTCAGACGTCACTTCTTTTTGGACGAGGCTCCTTAGTCAGAAGTGGGTGGAAAGATGGATCCAAAAAGATATGTTGAAGCTTTTTGTGTGATGAGGGATTGCAGGTGTGTACGTGATCTTAAACTGTTGATATGAAAAACATGAGAGAATTTTTGCTAGCAATTACATTGTTAACCAGAAAAATTGTGAGAAGTGTAAGACCTCCGCCTTTGGAATGCAGGGACGTAGCGCATGGCGGAGAGAAGTCGTAACTCACATGTGAAGTATTTGAAATGAAAAGATTGTAGTCTGGACTGTGAGGAAAAAACAAAACTTGTGCTTGCTGCTTTATTGTAGCGTCATTTGTTATTTAGTTGTGTAAAATTGTTGAGGATTAATAGTTGTTCTATTACCCGTTTGTCTGGGATTATAGTTGGGAGGTATTGACTGTTTGTAGGTGAGAGGACAGTTGGATAGTTGTGAGTAATATCCTGTAGTACCACAGGGGCTTCAATGGTTAAGTCCTGATAATGTAGAATCCAGTGCAAGGAGAAGCAATTGTGTCTATATTGAATTTGCACTCAATACCATTACCCAGTGCAATAGGGAAAACTTTGAATACTGTATTAGAAAATCATTTATATTTTCCTAACTCATTGCCAGACAGTGATATTGTGTGTAAGGGTCCATAAACCAGTTGTATGCATTGCCAGACTGGCATAAGGTGGGAATCAGTACAGACTGATTTCTAGCACATGTGATAATCCGGCATATACACTTTGATGTAAAATAACATCCAAGTAATTAAGTCTGTAGTAGTATAACATCAGACCGCTGGATTGAATACCGTTGTAATATAACATCCTGTATTCAATGAATGACATTTACCCCAGGTGCCACCTGTGTCGTAGTAATAATTACAGTGAAGGGCGTTGGTATTGGCTCAGACCCATAGCCCGTAAAGAAATTATCACCAACATACATAACAGCCCCCTAGACTACAACCCACAGAGTGAACGGCTGAGCGGGGAGGATAATATATATATGTTACCAAATATAATTTGCATGTGAAACCATTGCAAAGTGCTAGAGGAAAGAGTTTGGGATATATGCTACATCACGGGCTGTATGAACCGAAAGACACACCCCGGCAGCAAGTTTTCTGCATAACTGAAGTGACCAACTCCTGCTTGAATCAATGGAGGTTCATGAATGTCGATTGTGTTGAAGAATTTGCTCTTGTAATTGTTGATTGGCAGCATTTTGTCTGTTCTTGATGTTCAATCCAGTGAGGGATCAGAGGATCCTACTGCTAGAATGTCTGGAGGAACAACTTTTGATATCGTATTGGTAAGACAGTCTAGGAGATAGACTGGTCTGAGATATCTGTCGGCTAACGTGGCGTGGCCTGTTTGCCTGGAGGTGGGGGATTTACCGGAAATCACCCTACTGCTCTCCGACCATGGGGTCAGGAGGAAGTTGGACAAAGATGCTTTGGGGCACTGGTCCCAGCCAACATTAGAATGAGCAAAAGGAGCTGGGGCTTTAATTGTAAAGTATGCGAAGGCAAAATAACACACTGAAAAAAAAAATTGTTGAAGAGGCTGGCAGCGGTAAGAAGGATGTTTGCATGTGATAAAGACAATGGTTTGTGGAAAGTTGAGAAAGGGAGTGGAGTGGCCAGGACAAGGCATAAGTTAAAAGGACAAAGCAGGTGATTACAGGTGGTTACAAGTAAGATGATGTGAGAAAGAACAATTTAAATACAGGTGTAAATTTTCATTGGAAGAGTGAAGAAAACGGAGCAGTCGGGTACATTGCAGTGACTAATGTGGGTCAGAACGGGGGGAGTGTAATGTGAACATGTGTGATGTGACATCTGTGTGATGTGTGATACATATGTAATGAGCCATCTGTGTGATGTGTGCAATGTAACATGTGTGATGTGATGAGACATCTGTGTGATGTGTGTAATGTAACATGTCTGAAGTTTGAAACTAATGGCCACAATAAAAGCAGAACTATATTGTATGTTTCCTATTTTTAACTCACAGATGTGTCTTTACAGATCTAGATGTGGAGAAGGCAAAACAAAAAAAATTGTTTGAATATTGTTTATTTTATGCCAGATTTCAGTAACATATTTTGTTTGTTTTTGTATTAATCAGGTATTTACAGGACCTGGTGGGTGGGATTTACAAGTGTTCTGGATCATCAGATAAATGTGGAACAATAAAACTCCACCCTTTTGAAATGTTCTATCTATATGTGACATGGGTTTCCAATGTAAATGTGTAATGTAGACATACTTTATTATATACAGTATGTGTAGAACAGGATACGAGGCACAAGGTAAATTACCCAGAAACCACTCTCACCTTCTTGTTCATCTCAAGGAGCGGAGCTGGAGGTGCTCGCTGAGGCTTGTAACCTGGCAGAAGGTAAGACGGCCGACATTTACACTGACTCTAGGTACGCTTTTGGCATCGCCCACAATTATGGGCCCATTGGTAGTAGGAACTTTATTGGATCATTGGGTAAGCCAATTGAGAGAGCAAGAGAAAACAGACCTGACAATAAGGGTATATGCAGCCAGGTATCAGTAAATTGGCTTGTCCCTGGATACAATAATGCCACCACTAGGTTTGTAGCAGCCGGCATGATGTGCGCACGGCGTGACATAGGTAAAACAGCAAAGGTACCTGTAAAAAGTGCAGCCCGGCCAGATTAACAGTCCCAGCGACTGCAGAACATTCAACTACCCGAGGTAGAAGTGTATGACAATGTGCTCGTGTGTGTAGATCTGTTCTCAGGGGGGCCTGAAGCCCGGCCTGTATTTTCCCTACTGCAGACGTTTTGTGTAAGTAACAGGGGAACAATGTTATCCCAAGTATTGACCTGATGTTTGTACAATAAGATATCAGCAGTTCTCCAGATGTTATTCCAAAGTTAGTTTGTTTAATAATTGTATTTAAGAAGTGTTGTGGGAATATTAAATACTGAAGTTAAGTTTCATGTAAAGTTCTGGACCAGCCTTAGCATTGGACTATTAGAGTCATGCGTCAGATAAAAGGTACAGAAGTGGAATATTCCCATTTGAAAACTTTTTTAGTTACTTGTTTTTTGTCGTTGTTATTGCGAAAGGAAAATTCTGTGCAGTGTTTGTGTGTGTATATATATATAAATATATATATATATATATATATATATATATATATATATATATATATATGTAAAGAAGAAAAATGAGTTTGCATGTATCATTTCTAGTTATTGCTCAATGTGAACGTTTGATGTAAAGATGTTATTTGTTAATGTTTTTCTTCAAATTAATTATTTGATTAAGATCAATTAATGTTTATACAATGAAAAAGCTTGTTCTCCACAGGAAGAGTCCAACTCTGAATGGAGGCGTGAGGACCAGATTCTGACAGAATGTGGACGGATAAGGGAAGGTGAACCGGTAACACCCAAGGCACTCTTGATGGCACTTGCATTGATAGTGTATGACCTCACATATGCCCCAAGACTGCAAGGATCGATTTGGTAAGATCTAATTGGTATGTCCCAGGCTTTACAGCTGTTGCTGCTAAATTCTGTTAGAGCTGTTTGATTTGCCTACAGAACAGTCCTGGCAGACCGGTGCCAAACTTATCATACCCGCCTCCCACGAAGAGAACAGACCTTGAGAGGCCTTCCCATGCAATACAAATTAGAGTACGAAAAATTGGTTTGTGACATTTGTCAGATAAACATGTGGAATCTGTGTATATTTTGGTGAGCTGGAGATGTTCCAGGCAATCAGCTCAGATCAAGGTACAAATCCTGCTGGAAAGCGTGACACCAAGTGCAAATGAAATGTACCCAATAATGACACATCTTCTAGTTGCCCTGTCCATTGGAACAGAGAAGTTTTTTCTTATATAAAAGGTGTTTGTTTGATTTAGTTTAACCCCTTAAGGACTGAGCCTGTTTTGGCCTTAAGGACACAGCCCATTTTTGTAAATCTGACATGTGTCACTTTATGTGGTAATAACTCCAGAATGCTTTTGCCTATCCAAGCGATTCTGAGATTGTTTTCTCGTGACATGTTGTACTTTATGATACTGAAAAAATTTCGTCGTTAAATTCAATATTTATTTGTAAAAAACACCAAAATTTAGAGAAAATTTGCAAAAATCTGCATTTTTCTAAATTGTAATGTATCTGCTTGTAAAACAGATAGTAATACCACACAAAATATTTACTAGTTAACATTTCCTATATGTCTACTTTATGTTTGCATCGTTTTTTGAACGTGCTTTTATTTTTCTATGACCTCACAAGGCTTAGAACTTTAGCTGCAATTTCTCGCATTTTCAAGAAAATTTCAAAAGGCTATTTTTTCAGGGACCAGTTCAGTTCTGAAGTGCCTTTGAGGGCCTTATATATTAGAAACCCCCTATAAAACACCCCATTTTAAAAACTGCACCCCTCAAAGTATTCAAAACCACATTCAGAAATTATTTTAACCCTTTAGGCGTTTCACAGGAAATAAAGCAAAGTAGAGGTGAAATTTACAAATTTCAATTTTTTTTTTACGAAATTCATTTGTAATACAGTTTTTTCTGTACCACAGAAGGTTTTACCCAAGAAATGCAACTCAATATTTATTGCCCAGATTCTGCAATTTTTAGAAATATCCCACATGTGTCCCTAGTGTGGTAATGGACTGAAATACCGGCCTCAGAAGCAAAGGAGCACCTGGTGGATTTTGAGGCCTCTATTTTATTAGAATATATTTTAGGCACCATGTCAGGTTTGAAGAGGTCTTGTGTGCCAAAACAGTGGAAACCCCCCAAAAGTGACCCCATTTTGGAAACTACACCCCTCAAGGAATTTTTCAAGAGGTATAGTTAGCATTTTTAGCCCACAGGTTTTTTGCTAAATTTATTGGAACTGGTCTGTGAAAATGAAAATCTACTTTTTTTCTGAAAAAACATATGATGTTTTAGTTTTTACAAGGAATAAAGGAGAAAAAGCACCCCAACATTTGTAAAGCAATGTCTCCCGATTACGGCAATACCCCATATGTGGTAATAAACTGCTGTTTGGACCCACGGCAGGGCTCAGAAGGGAACGAGGGCCATTTGGATTTTGGAGCGCAGATTTTGCTGCATTGGTTTTCGGTGCCATGTCGTGTTTGCAAAGCCCTGGAGGGACCATAACAGTGGAAAATCCCCAAAAGTGACCCCATTTTGGAAACTACACCCCTCAAGGAATTTTTCTAGGGGTATAGTGTGCATTTTGACCCTACACGGTTTTTGCTGAATTTATGGGAATTTTGCCGTCAAATTGAAAATCTAAATTTTTTCTAATAAAATGTAGTTTTAGCTCAGATTTTTGTATTTTTACAACAGATAAAGGATAAACTGCTGTTTGGACACATGGCGGAAGTTAGAAAGGACGGAGCGCCATTTGACTTTTGGAGCTCGAGTTTTGTTGGAATGGTTTGCGGCCCCATGTCACATTTGCAAAGCCACTGAGGGGCCAAAATAGTGCAAACCCGGCAAAAGTGACCCCATTTGGGAAACTATACCCCTCGTGGAATTTATCTAGCGGTATAGTGAGCATTTTGACCCCACAGTTTTTTTGCTGAATTATTGGGATTATGCAGTGAAAATGAAAAATCTACATTCTTTCCACTAAAATGTTGAATTGTTTTCATTTTCACAAGGAATAAAGGAGAAAAAGCGCCCCAACAATTGTAAAGCAATTTCTCCCGAGTACGGCAATACCCCATATGTGGTTATAAACTGCTGCTTGGATACATCGCAGGGCTCAGAATGGTAGGAGTGCTACTTAGCATGTAGATTTTGGTTGATTGTTTTTTGGGCGCCATGTCGCATTTACAGAGCCCCTGAGGTACCCGTACAGTAGAAACCTCTGAGAAGTGACTCCATTTTGGAAACTTTACCCCTCAGGGTAATCATCTAGGGGTGTACTGAGCATTTTGATCCCACAGGTGTTTCATAGATTGTATTAGAATGAGGCAGTAAAAATGAAAAATTATTTTTTTTCCCAAAAATATGTAGTTTTGCACCCAATTTTTTTCCCACAAGGGGTAATAGGAGAAAAAACAAGACATAATTTGTTACCCAATTTCTCCTGAGTACGTGTGGCCCTAAACTGCTGTTTGGGCACATGGCAGAGCTCAAAATGGAAGGAGTGCCATGTGGCTTTTAGAGCACAGATTTTGCTGGACTGGTGTACTGGCGCCATGTCGCATTTGCAGCGCGTTCTTCGGTACCAGAGTAGAGTGTAAAACCCTGAGAAGTGACCCCATTTTGTAAACTACACCCCTCAAGGCATTTATCATTTGCCTGGACATATGACAGAGCTTAGGAGTGACAGGCGCATGTGAGACCTATTTTGGTGATTTTCGCAGCATTAGCCCACAACGGCAGGGCTCTGAGGTCAAATAGTAAAACAAACCCCCAAGTAGTGACCCCCATTTTGGAAACTGCACCCCTCAAGGCATTTTGACCACACAGGTTTTTTTTTTCTATTAGAAATGAATGCTCAGTGGATGGTGCAAAGTGAAAATTGCAAATTTCCACAGGTATGTGCCATTTTAGTGCACAATATTTTGTGCCCAGTTCGTGCCACTGAAGACAAAAACCTCAAACTGTTAAGCGGGTTCTCCCGGGTATGGCGATGCCATATATGTGGACGTACACTGCTGCTTGGGCACGCTGCAGGGCGCACCATTTGGCTTTTGGAGCGTGGATTTTGCTCGCTAGTTGTTTTGTTTGGGGTTTTGCTGGTATTTCAGTTATGATGTGGGGGTATATGTAATCTGTGCGGAGAACATCAGGGTATAATAAGAGAGTATAATAATGCGGTAAATAAATAATATTTCATAGATGTGTGGCCGGTGTTGCACTGATAAATGGCGCCCGATCTTATCCGCTTTTGGACACTTTGCACATTTTGCATCGCCATATTCTAAGAGCCAAAACGTCTTTATTTTTTCTCCACCGGAGCCGTGTGAGGGCTTATTTGTTGCGGGACAATCTGTAGATTTCATTGGTACCATTTTGGGGTACATGCGATTTTTTGATCACTTTGTATTTCATTTTTTTGGCAAGCAATGTGACCAAAAACCTGCAATTCTGATGTTTTTTATTATTTATTTTTTTACGGCGTTCGCCATGCGCTATGAATGACAATTTTACGTTATTCTGCGGGTCGGTACGATTACGGTGATACCAGATGTATATAGTTTTTCTTATGCTTTGAAGCGTCTGCACGATAAAATCACTTTTGTTTCAAATAATTTATTTTTGGTGTCACCAGATTCTGAGAGCCATAACTTTTTTATTCTTCCGTCAAAAAAGCGGTGGGAGAGCTTGTTTTTTGCGGGACGGGCTGCGTTTTTTAATGGTATAATTTTGGGGTACATGCAACTTTTAGATCCCTTTTTTTATTCTGTTTTGCGAGGGGTAGCGACTAACAAACAGCGATTCTGGAATAGTTTTTTATTAAAAATTTTTACGGTGTTCACCGTACGGGTAAAATAGCGTGATTTTTTTATAGTTTGGGTCGTTACGGACGCGGGGATACCACATATGTGTACTTTTTTTTATGTTTTTTTGTTTTTCCTAGAATAAAAGACTTATTATAGGAAAAAAGGCTGTTATAGTGTGTTTTAACATGAAACTTATTTTTTTTTACTTTTTTACAACATTTTTATTAACTTGTTTTAACTTTTTTTTTTTGTCCCACTAGGGAACTTGAAGGCATGAAGCTCTGATCGCTATTTTAATACACTGCACTACCTACATAGTGCAGTGTATTAGAGCTGTCAGCTATTCACTGACAGCAAGCCTGTTAGGCTTCGCCTCCCGGCGGGGCCTAACGGGCTTCCGTACTAGGAAGCGATTATTAGGCTATGGTTCCCATAGCAACCATCGGAACACTCGCGGGTGCCGATGGTTGTTATTAGCAACCATAGGGTACGATCTAATCACTTAGATGCAGCAATAGCTGTATCTAAGGGGTTAATCGGCCGGAGCCGGTCCTGGCCGTTAGGGCACGATGTCAGCTGTGACAAACAGCTGACACCCGCGCCCGTGGCAACCATCGTGGTTGTTGACAGGCTACAAGCCACTTCGATGCATCGATCACGTTGATCGATGCATCGAAGGGGTTAATCGGCCGGATCGGAGCCTAGCTCCGGTCCTGGCCGTTGCAGAGGGGCGTCGGACAGTGATTTCCCGGCGGTGGTAACGCTGGCTCAGCTTCTGAGCCAGCGTCATCACATACACACATCATAGAGCTGTGATTGGTCAGTCTGCTTTGACTGACCAATCACAGCGATCGACGGCAGGGGACCGCTGTGAATGGTCCCCTGCCGTCTTACTGTGCCGGTCAACTGTCATAAACAGTTGACGGCACAGTTCTGTCACCTTGTCATTTGACAGGGTGACAGTTTTTAGCCAGGTACGTCCCTGTGCCTTAAAGCACTTCTATGCAGGACGTACCGGTGCGTCCTGGTGCGTTAAGGGGTTAAGGGCCTGACATTGTTATTGTATGTACTTAGAACAACTTTTATAGTACGTAGATGTTATCACCAGATTAGTATTTATTTTAACAATTGACAAGGGTTGGGGGTCCCCGGCAAGTGCCAGTAAACATGAACTAAAAGATTTTTAATACGATGAACTCCATTACTGAGGTGCGGCAGGCGCAGCCGGAGCCAGTACAACGCGTTTGTCATGAACTGACGGCAGTGTCACAATTCCAAGCAGCCGCCCAGACAAGTAACTTACCGGAGGAAGAAGACAGCTGAGCGGAGGGTTTGTGGTGGTCACAATAACACTCCACTAATCCGCCTACGTGGGATCTCACACCAGGCTCACAGCATGGGGTGCTGTGTACAGCCCGGTGACGTAAACTAAAAGAGACGGGGTCTGAAAGATGAGAAGGACCAAACCAAGTCCTGATGACATCAGCAAAGTTCAAAGTAAAGACCAAAGACCTGAGTGAATCCATCAGCAGTATCAAGTGTTTTAATCAGAAGACAGGAGAAGAAGAGGACGATGATGTACATGACTTGTCAATACACTGGTGGGACCCCATACCCTAACCGGACATTGGTGATGGCATCATATTAGTTGTGGCCCTATTGATATATTGTTTGAGTTTCATAATCATAATATATAATTTCTGTAATTTAATATGAGAAAAAGGGGGATTTGTGAAGGATGATTTATTTGCTTATATTCTCTGTATGAAATTACATTGTGAATTATCAAGCAGGATGCCGAATTACTAAGATATGTATTATGTGAAAGTGATGATAATGTTTAAATGATTTAGTTTTGTGCAGCAGCCATCTTGTCTGGAGTTCCCATCTTGGTTTTATTGTAGTGAATAGAAAAGTCATGGTTCCTTTAATACAAGTAATGTTGATTTCGTATGTTTTATCTTTGACCTTGGTTCCCATGTGAAGTTGGTAAGGAATGGACAGGGAGGGAGATGGGAGGGTGGCAAGTATGCGTGAGGGAAGGTCTCCCCCATCTCCACGAGAATATTCTGTCCAAAAGAGAGATAAGACACCTGTAAACATAATGTGTGAAGAATTATAATGATGTATCTGGGATGTATTTTATTGTATGCTTTTTACTGAATAACAAATATTGTTACATTGTCTCTGATTGGTTTACCTCAAGCCTACACCCCTTCTGAATTTCAGTTTAACAGTTTGAGTCTGATAATAAATCCTTCAGAGGAGCATTTTGAACTTATCTGCGTGTCTGTGTGTTTTCTCCTCCTCTCTCGATATATATCGGTGAAATATCCTAATTAGGATTCTGACTAATGGGGTCTGGCCTTGAGAGTCTGTTTGGACTCGTATAAATTTCAGTCTAATATATTTTGAGCGATGGATTTCCACGACATTGTTAAATATTAATTATGGTAAAACCCCTTTAATTTGAGAGCTTGGTACATCTGGCATTATGTGTGAGGGCGTCCTCTACTGTGGAATCCTTGTATCGGGATTACTACGTGTTGTTTAACCTCTTAAAGAGTGGAATAGTTCCATGTAAGGTGCAAGTACTGGCCTTTTGGAATCTCTTTTTTAAGGTTTCCCATATGATAATGTGCCTATTGTAATAGTAGATTTAGTGAAATATAATTAACACATAGGGGCATATTTACTGTTCTAAATTCACCAGATTTTAATAACTGCCTTGTGCCACATTTATTAACTGTTTCAGACAATTTTTATGCCTTTCTTGACAAGATGGCATTGCTTAGAGGAAAGGGGCATGGCCTAAAATTTGGGTGCAAGAGTTGGTTTAAACCAAGCGGTTGAAAAAACATGCGTAAAGAGGCGCCAAATTTATACTTCAGCATGAGCCACTGTGATAAATTAGGATCATCTATTCTAGTTCTGAGCCGTCTAAATTTAAGACAGTATTAATAAATCTGCTCCATTATCTATACATAATACACAGATTATGATGTAATCACTCCATTTCTGCATGGTTGACTTAAAACACATATTCTCAGTACCACAAGGCAGGCGTCTTAACCACTGAGCCACTTAGAACCCTTACAACATTATTACATTAATATGCTCTTATGTTTGTGTAGTAATAATTTGAAGTAATGACTTTTAAAATCTTTTGTATATTATTTCCTTATGTAAATCAATGCATGTTATTATCAGCAGACATCAAACACCTAATTTTTGAAGATCATTGCAACTCTGTCAGTGTAGAAGAACAATAGCTTCATCAGGAACGACTCAATTCAGATAATACCATATGTATTTTGCATCAATATTTGTAAACCAAAAGCAGGAGAGTTAACATAAATGGAGGAAAGTATGATGGAAAGATGTGCACCTATTCTGTTATTGTCCCACTTCTGCTTTTGGCTATAAAATACTGACCAAAATACTGATGTGTGAAAGTGGCCTTAAGCTGTGTTTACACTGACAATAAAGAGTACACACGCTATCTAAAGAGGACCTAGCAGGTCTATTGACTTGTCTATTTTAATAAACACTTGTATTCCCCATGATGCAACAATTCTGGGACATCTTTTCCTATAATTATGCTTTGTGCTGTTCCTCTGTTAATCCTCCTGAAAATGTATGAATAAATTGAAAACTGTTGTGTTCATAGACAATCTGAAACTGCCAGTACTGATTTGACAGTGTCAGATTATTTAAGGACAGGCCCCATTGACAAGGAGAATGGTAAAACCTAGTTGACAATTTATTCATACATTTCCAAGAGGAATAACAGTAGAATGCAGAAATTTTAAGAAACGGTGCAACAGATTTTTATTTTTTTTATGGTTTATACAAGTACTTACTAAAACAGACATGTCAGGAGACCTGACAGGTCCTCTTTAAGCAGAGAAGAATTGCTTAACCCCTTCTCTTTTTTTTAGGTAACTGTACGTCATGGTCGGCAATGGGTTCCCGCAAGTTTCGGTAACTGTACGGCACACTGATGGCATATACCGATTAACACCTTAGATGCTGCAGTTTATAGCAACCGAGGCATCTTAAGCCCTGATAGACAGTGGGGACTTCTGTTTCAAAAAGTAAAAAAAATATAAAATTTCAAATTTCAAGTGTGTAAACCATTGCCTTTTTCTCTATAAAAGTCTTTCATTTTTGGAAAAATCAAAAAACTATACATAATTGATATTGCTGCATCCATAACGTCCCGAACTATCACGCACGGTGAACACTGTAAAAACATTATATGAAATACAATGCAAAAACGTCTCCCAAAATTTTTTAATAAAAAGTGATCAAAAAGCCGCATGTACCACTATAAACTACGCATGAAGTCAAATGTACCACAATAAACTACGCATGAAGTCAAATGTACCACAATAAAAACCACAGCCCGTCCCACAGAAAACAAGCTTTCAGAAAGCTCTGTTGATGGAAAAACAAAAGGTTATGGCTCTCAGAAAATGGCAACAAAAAAATGTTCTAGTGTAAAAGTAATAAAACATAAAAAAAATTATTTATAAATTTATTATTGCCATAATTGTACTGACCAGCAGAATAAAGTTTTCATACCAACATGTAATTTATACGGCATGGTAAACGCAGTTTAAAAAAAAATAGTAATAATAATAATAATAATATGCAGGAAATGCTGTTTTTTTTAATCACATTATGTTCCATTTTTTTGGGAGACAAAGTGATAAAAAAGTTACTTTTACCCCAAAATTGTACCAATAAAAACTACAACTTGTCTTGCAAAAAACAGCCCTCATACCACTATGTCTATGGAAGAAATAAGAAGAATTATGGCTCTTTTAAAATGATAAAAAGTCCTCTTACAGCTGTGTTGATGTAAGGATAAAAATAGTTATGGCTTTAGAAAAGCGGGGATGAAAAAGCATCCTATTGTGTAGGCCAGGGGGCAACATTCTTTACAAAGTAGTTATCAATGCCCTAATATTTGGAAACCAGAAAGGAAGGGTCCAAGCACATCTGCTGGAAGCGAGTATGCCCATATTGTTCCAGGTCAACAATTTTCCCAGCGAAGTACCCCAAATGGCAAAGAAGGAAAGATCTCTTAAAAGATGCAGAATTCCAAAAGGAGGATAAAAAATGGACACCATTTATAAGTGTGAAACTGGCCTGTTCATAAAGGATTGCTTCAAAGCATACCACAAATCTATGGATTATTAATTTTAGCATTTATTTACCCTTTGAATATACCCTCTTATTATGCCCTGATATACTACGCAAAGCCTACATATTCCCCCACATTACAAGTGAAGTATCAGTAAAACCCCAAACAAAACTTCTACCAAGCAAAATCCATGCTCCAAAAGTCAATTTGTGCTCCTTCGCAACATCCACATATATGACATTGCCATACCCGGGAAAACCTGCTTAACAATTTATGGGGTATGTGTCCCCAGTGGCACAAGCTAGGCACAATATAGTGTGCACTGAGTTGGCACTGAGTTGGCATATCTATGGAAAAACTACTATTTTCACTCTGCAGCATTCACTGCACACATTTTTGTCAAACGCTTCTGTAGTCAATATGCTCAGTACACCCCTAGATGAATGCCTTGAGGGGTGTAGTTTCCACTTCAGGGGGGTGTCTATTGTTTTGATACCTCAGGGGGTTTTCTAATGTGACATGGCTTCCTCAAACCATTCCAACAAAATCTGCTCTAAAAAGCAAAATTGTGCTCCTTCCAGTCTGAGTCCTAACGTGTGCCCAAACAGCAGCTTATGACCACATACGGAGTATTGCCATACTCAGGAGAAATTGGTTTATAAATGTTGGGGTGCTTTTTCTGCTTTATTCCTTGTCTAAATATTTTTTTTTTAGATAAACTACATCTTATTGGAAAAAAAATATATTTTCAAGGCCCAATTCTAATAAATTCAGCAAAAAACTGTGGGGTCAAAATGCTTACTATACCCCTAGATTCATTCCTCAAGGGCTGTAGTTTCCCAAATGGAGTCACTTCTCTGGGGTTTCCACTATACTGGTACCTTTATGGGCTCTGAAAATGCCACATGGCGCCCAGAAATCAATCCAACAAAGTCTGGGCATCAAAAGCCAAATTGCACTCCTTCCCTTCTGAGCCCTGCAACGTGCCCAAACAGCAGTTTTTGACCACATATGGGGTAGACATTGTTTTACAAATGTTTTTCCTTTATTCCTTGTTAAAATTAAATCTTTTGAGCTAAAACTACATCTTATTACAAAAAACTTTTCTTACAACATTTTTGTACTTTTTTCCGTCTCCAACTCCGATTCCTTTATGTATGGCTCATTTATAATAAGTCCGGTTGTCTGCTAGCTGTCTATAAACATATCTGTAGTTCGTAATGCTGTAAGAAAAGAGAGAACAGTGCACACTCAGGCAACTTTATGCAGCTATCTATGTACTAGTCCTACTTAAGGAATTAGAATATCATCAAAAAGTTAATTTATTTTTAGTAATTCAATTCAAAAAGTAAAACTTATATATTATAAAGATTCAGTACACACAGAGTGATCTATTTCCAGCATTTTTTTTTTCTGTTAATGTTGATGATTATGGCTAACAGTTAATGAAAACCCAAAATTTAGTGTCTCAGAAAATTTGAATATTATATAAGCCCAATTAAAAAAATATGATTTTTAATACAGAAATGTTGGCCTACTGAAAGTATGTACAGTATATGCCCTCAATACTTGGTCGGGGCTCCTTTTGCCTGAATTACTGCATCAATGTGGCGTGGCATAAAGGCAATCAGCCTGTGGCACTGCTGAGGTGCTATGGAAGCCCAGGTTGCTTTGATAGCAGCCTTCAGCTCGTCTGCATTGTTGGGTCTGGTGTCTCATCTTCCTCTTGACAATACCCCATAGATTCTCTATGGGGTTTAGGTCAGGCGAGTTTGCTGGCCAATCAAGCACAGTGAAACTGGTTATTAAACCAGGTATTGGTACTTTTGGCCGTGTGGACAGGTGCCAAGTCCTGCTGGAAAATGAAATCAGCATCCCCATAAAGCTTGTCAGCAGAGGGAAGCATGAAGTGCTGTAAAATTTTCTGGTAGACGACTGCACTGACTCTGTACTTGATATAACACAGTGAAGCAACACCAGCAGATGACATGGCTCTCCAAACCATCACTGACTGTGGAAACTTCACACTGGACCAAAGGCAACTTGGATGGATGCCTCTCCACTCTTGCTCCAGACTCTGGGACCTTGATTTCCAAATGAAATGCAAAATTGACTTTCATCTGAAAACAGGACTTTGGACACTAAGCAACAGACCAGTCCTTTGAAAGGCTTAGGAAACCATTGCAGGTGTATTTTGTTGATTAGCTGATTAGAGTGTGACACCATGAGTCTACAATCTTCAACTTTTACCCAATATTCTAATTTTCTGAGAGACTAAATTTTGGATATTTATTAACTGTTAGCCATAATCATCAACATTAAAAGAAAAAAATGCTGGAAATAGATAATTCTGTGTTTAATGAATTGATATAATATAAGAGTTTCACTTTCTGAATTGAATTACTGAAATAAATTAACTTTTTAATGCTATTCTAATTCATTGAGATGGATTAGTATATGTCCTGGAAATCAGGTGCAAGTCTGAATGGGAATAAAATAAACATTTCAAAAGTATATCTGCTATATTAAGTACATGCCTTGGAGAGGACCTGTCATCTCTTCTGATATGTCTTTTGAGTAAATAATTGAATTCAACATGAAATTGTGGAGTATTTTTTCTTAGAACTCTAGATTGTGCCGTTCCCCTATTATTTATTATAGAAATATATGAATAAATTGACAACTGGGTGTTACCAGTTGGGGGTGTGTCCCTACACAGACTGACAATGTCCAATCAGTGCTGACAAAGTGAGACTGTGTAGGGACACACCCCTTTGACAAGGGGAATGTTAACACCCAATTGTCAATTTATTAATACATTTCTAATAGAAATAACAGAGAAGTGGCACAAGGCAGCGTTCTAAGAAAAGATGCTTCAGAATTGTTATTTCATGGGGAATAAAAGTATTTAGTAAAATAGATATGTCAAGCAAGGTGACAGATCTTCTATAAAGTGATTTTCCCATCTTGGACATTTATGGACATTTATGGCATATCCATGGGGTATGCCATAGATGTCCGATAAATGCGGGTCCCACCTCTGGGACCTGCAACTATCTCTAGAACAGGCCCCTTTAACCTTATTTTACCTTCTCTTGTTCTCTGGTCACTGAATGATGAGGTGGTCGGTAGTACAGAAAAATCTGAGCTCGTTGAGCTACACTGTTTTCGGAACTCCCATAGAAATAAATGACAGTTGAGGAAACAGCGTAGCTTAGTGTCACGTTGGGTTCGTGGACCCACTGGGCCATACCACCTTGGCGGTATGGCAGCTGGCCAACAGGTAACAGTCTATAGTTTGTATAGGGTACCTGTGGCAGCTCGGACAGTAGCAAGGCAGGCTCGGCTGGGACTAGGCAGCAGGTAGACGTCAGGCGTGGTGTAGCAGGACAGGCGTGGTATGCAGCACAGCACGAGTACAGCTCAGCACAGCACTTGACCAGGATAGCACGGGATACAGGATACAGGTACGGGAAACACTGGGAACTGGAAGACACTAGGAGACCATTTGCATAGACAAACTTAGGGTACAACAACAACGCTCAGGCATGGGAGGAAGGAGCTGGGCCCTTCTTATAGTCCAGGGTACTCATGGGCTAATTAAACATAAAAGTCTGGTGTGGGCGCTGCCCTTTTAAGAGCGGGCACGAGCGTGCACGCGCACCCTACGGGACCCGGCCGAGGTGAGTGTAAGTGAGACTGGGGCCAGCGCTCACAGAACCATGGCTGCGGCCGTCCAGAGGTGAGTGAGCCTGACGGCCCGCGGCCATGTACATGACAGTATCCCCCCTCTTACGCCCCCTCTTCTTGGGACCAGAGCGAGAGTGAAATTTCTTCAGAAGGATAGTAGCATTGCGGTTCTCCTCTGGCTTCCAGGACCTCTCTTCAGGATCAAACCCCCTCCAATCCACCAAATAAAAAGGACTTTCCTCTTACTTTCTTGGTGTCCAACATCTCCTTAACCTCGAAGTTTTCTGAAGGACCGCTGGAGGCAACCACAGGGCTAGGAGTCTTGGTAAAGTGGTTCAGAACCACCGGTTTCAGGAGGGAGGCATGGAAGGAGTTGGGAATCTTGAGGGTAGGAGGCAACCGAAGCTTGTAGGCGACAGGGTTGATCTGCTATAGGATCTCGAAGGGTCCGAGTAACCTGGGAGCAAATTTGTATGATGGCATCCTCAGTCGAATATTCATGGAGGACAGCCAGACCTTCGTGCCAGGGAGAAACTGAGGGGGTTCTCTTCTCCTTGTGTCCGCCTTCCGTTTCATGCGTTTGACCGCAAGCAGGATGGAGGTTCGAGTCTGCTGCTAGATCTGCAGAAAGACCCTAAAAGCAGTGTCAGCAGCTGGTACCTCGGACGTATCAGGCACCTATGAATTTTTGTTTACGTTGTTTATAGTGTTAGCTAGGAGATTTTCCCTACAATAAATGTGTTGGGGGCGTTAAGAGAGGGGGAAGCACTTGTGAGGATATAAGGAGCACTAACTTTCTTACATTGCCATTAAAGTCCAATGTATTCTTATGCAGCAAAAATCTGAGGATTACAATTGGATTTCTGCTGCAGATGTGCCACAAGTGTGTAGCAGATCCACACGAGAATTAGTCCCATTGTCATTCAAAGGGGCTTATCCTCAGCTTTTCCTTGCAAAATAAGTAGCATGCTTCTTATTGCTGTGGTGGATTTATTTTCAAGGTGCGGAGAAATATACACGTGGACAAATTTTTGTAGCATGTGAACTGGGTTGCAGAAACCTCATATGCATGGGATGCAGATTGTTTTTGAAATCCGTATCAAATCCAACACGTGTGAATGGGGCCTTAGGATGAATTAAAAAAAAAACTGTTAGGCCAAATGCACACATTGCATATTACGTGCGGATTTGCCGCATGTATTTTCGTGCGGCAGATCCGCAGTGTAATACAGTACCAGCAAAGTAAATGAGAGCTCAAGAAATCTCATCTACACGTCGCAGATTTTTTTCTGCATATAAATTGACCTGCGGTGCGTATTTTCAAATCTGCAGCATGTCAATTTATTTTGCATTTCCGCTTGCAAATTGTATCTGACCAGTTTAAAAAAAATAAAAAATAACAAATCTGCAGCATAAAACCTGCACCTAAGAATGCACTATTAGGGCTTGTCCACATGTTGCGGAATTGCTGCGTTTTTTCCGGATGGAAAATATGTAGCAGAATACAGTAGCAGCAAAGTGGGTGTAATGTAACAAATCTCATCCACACGCTGCGGAAAAATTCCAACCAGAAATTGTGGCGGATTATCATTAGGCCGGCCGAACCGCACATCATCGCACGGGCCCCCTCATGCCCGGTGGCGTCGCTAGCAGCGGAGGCGGCCCCGATGCTAGCGGCAGCCACATTCATTTGTATCTGAGCCCTCAGGACTTAGATACAAATGAATACTATAGACTGCAGCCGGTCACGTTCGGCTTGCAGCCTATAAGGCGCTGGGAAGACTCCCTGCGCAGGCCGGCGTGATGAGGTCCTGCATCACACTGGTCTGCGCATGCGTCTAGTCCGGAGGATTCACATGCGTCCAGCTGGAGCGGCCGCCACTGGGTAAGGTAAGTAAACTGTATATATTTTTATAGGTGGGGACTATTGCTGTGTCTATATTCAAGGAGGGGGGGGGATTGCTCCGTTACACTATATACAAGGGGGAGTGCTGGGTGGCACTATATACATGGGGGAGGGTAGCGCTGTGTGGGCCTGTATACAAAGGGGGGAGTGCTCTGTGTCACTATATACAAGGGGGGGTGCTATGTGGCCCTATATGCAAGGGGGAGCGCTGAGTGGCCCTATATACAAAGGGGGAGCGCTGTGTGACACTATATACAAAGGGGGGAGAGCTGTGTAACACTATTTACAAGGGGAGAGCGCTGTGTGACACTATGTACAAAGGGGGAGGGCTGTGTAGCACTATATACAAGGGGGGCTGTGTAGCGCTATCCACAGCGGTATGTGTGTGGCGCTCTTTATAGGGGGCTTTATGGCACTATCTATAGGGGGCTGTGTGTAACGCTCTCCACGGGGGGGGGATATGTGATATCTACAAGGGGCTGTGTGTGGCGCTATATATGGGGGTGTGTAATATCTATAGGAGCTGTGTGTGGCACTATGTACAGGGGGCTGTGTGTGGCACTCTGTACAGGGGGCTGTGTGTGGCACTATGTACAGGGGGCTGTGTATGTGGTGTTTTACAGTGTGTGGTATTATTATATTCAGGCGTGCAGTGTTTGGTGCTATTATATTTATTTTCGTTTATAGGTGTGGAAATGTTGGAAAAGTGAGGAGCCGAAGACATCTGAGTGGAGAATTCTGCAGAAATGAGTCATGGCTGGGAGAAGTCGTCATGAGCTCTGGACCAGAAGGAAAGAGGAAAAAAACTACTAGAATCTGAGACGTCGTCACCTGTGAGTCACTAGATTTATAGAGAATCTGTCCCCTCTCCTGACATGTTTAATATAGGAAATCCTTGTATTTCACAAAAAGTCTTTCTGCAGTCCAGGGCTGATAGACAATTCCCCTTGTCAGGAGGACGTGTCCCTGAACCGTGTGATACTGTCAGTATGTAGGGACACAGCCCTGTGACAAGGGGAATCGTAACACCTATTTGTTAATGCTTGCCTAAAAAGGTAGTGTTAAAAACTGTTACAGCGCGAAAGAGCGGTGGTGCGGAAGGTGGGCCCAAGTTTGGGTAACAGCCCAGGGCCCATGGTCTACTTAATCCGCCACTGGGCGTGGTACACAGCACAGCACGACTTCAGCTCAACACGGCACTTGACCAGGATAGCACGGGATACAAGTTACAGGTAGCAGGAACGTGGAACACTGGGAACTGGAAAACACTTAGGAGACCATTTGCATAGACATACTAGGATAGCAACAACAAGGCTCAGGCATTGCAGGGAGGGGCACAGCCCTTCTTATAGTCCAGGGTGTTCTGGGAGCAATCAGCTCAATCTCCCACCTGTGTGTGACTTGGCTCCTTGTCTGGACTGAGTTCGCGAGCGCACACTGGTGGTCACTGTGGAACAGGACGGCTGCTTGTGCAGACATCTCTGGAGAGAAGTGCGTTCGACCAAATGGAAGGAGTTCGGGATCAGCGACAACGGACGTTACAAATGGCTTTGTCAGAGTGAGCAATAAGTTGTCTATAAACAGACTGAGTTTGTATTACCTGTGGCCCATGAAGAGCCCAGATAAATCAGGAGTGAATCTAATATATTTAGCTAGAGGTTCCATTACAATGGCAACGATTCCCGGGGAAAGTGGACATCTTTGCCTCATTGGATATAGACAGGGTTTTTACAAATAAAAATATATTTTAAGGTAGCTTTGAGATTACACAGTATTTGCAGTGCAGATACAAAGAGACTAACAAACCTCATCATACCCAACACCTCGAATAGGTATTTCTAGTAAAGGTTATCAAAAGCCTTTTCATTAGGGGGGCATGGCCAGCAGTGCGTGAGGTCGGACGTGTGATCTCCGAGCTCCTGCCTGAACGGTGATTTAAGCGGCACTACTCGGCTCATTAGCCTTACAAAGCTCCTTACCTGTTACCAGACATACTTGGGATCGGATACAGCATGGTGACAGGCCGAAAAAAGAGAAGCCTCTTGAAACTCACGAAGTTCTTCTCGGCTTCGGACTCATCTCAAAATGGCGCCGAGCTGTAGAACAGATGGCTGAATCTCTTCTACATCAGCGTCAGGAGATTTCTCAATCAGAGGGGGATCTCCTCTTACCTGCACCTTTGCCTTCATTGGATACGTCTCGGAGTCCTTCTACATATCCTGAACTGTCGGCTGCACCAATGGACGGGATGGAATATGAGACCGCTACTGCACGTGGTCACCCATGTGCTCAGTTACAGACAGCCATTTCCTCTGCCTCATCTTTGAAGGCAACTCCTATTGTGTGGGATGAGTGTTCCAACCCTCCATCTTTTCCCTTGCAATCCCCAGCACATTCTGGTCCAGAGGACCTTGTGACTATAGCTACTATGAAAATGTTATTGGCTGAATTGCACAAATCGTTGCATAGTGATTTATTAAAAGCCATGGGGAAACGTCAAACGGAGGTTACTTCAATAGGAGAACGTACTTCCCATATAGAGCATAAAATGTCTGAACTCACTGCAGCCCATAATGAAATTGTGGATGTATCTACTGCTATGGAAGAAGAGCTTGAATTTCATAACCCATTAGTGACCGGCCCATAGTGTTTCTACGTCGGTCACTAACGGGCCTTATTCCGATGCAATAGACTTTTTACGTCGCTGCATCGGAATAAGTAAACAGAGCAGGGAGCTGTCAAATCTCCCTGCTCTCAGCTGCCAGAGGTAGCTGAGGGCTGGGGGCATCCCTGCTCGACTGGGTGAGATCGATATTCGTATCGATCTCACCCGTTTAACCCTTCAGATGCGGTGCTGAATAGCATCCACCGCATCTGAGTGGTTTTGGAGAGAGGGAGGGAGCTCCCTCTCATCCCACTGACACCCGGCGATAAGATCGCCACGTGTCTGTGTCTCCGATGGCAGCCGGGGGCCTAATAAAGGCCCCCAGGTCTGCCTGTCGTGAATGGCTGCTAGATCATGCCTCTGGCATGACCTAGCAGATGCCTGTCCGTTTTACACGAACAGGCATAATGCACTGCAATACAGAAGTATTGCAGTGTATTATAAATGCGATCGGATAATCGCATAGTGAAGTCCCCAGTAGGACTAGTAAAAAATGTATAAAAAAAGTTTAATAAAAAGTGAAAAAAATAAATAAAAACCCACTTTTCCCCCTTACAAACTTCTTTATTATTAACAAACAAAATAAAGTAAAAAAGTTACACATATTTGGTATCGCCGCATCCATAACGACCCCGACTATAAAGTTATTACATCATTTAATCCGCACTGTGAACGTCGTAAAAAAGAAAATAAAAAAACATGCAAAAATTGCTGTTTTCTTTTAATCCAGACTTAAAAAAATCTGATAAAAAGTGATCAAAAAGTCGCATCTACTCCAAAATGGTACCGATAAAAACTACAAGTCGTCCCGCAAAAAAAAAAGCCCTCATACAACTGCATCGGCGAAAAAATAAAAACGTTACGGCTCTTCAAATATGGAGACACAAAAACAAATAATTTTGTAAAACTAGTTAAACATACAAAAACGATACAAATTTGGTATAGTTGCAATCGCAACAACCCACTGAATAAAGCTATTGTGTTATTTATACCACACGGTAAACGGCGTAAATTTAGGACGCAAAAAAGTGTGGCGAAATTTCTGGTTTTTTTCTATTCCCCCCCAAAAAAAAGTTTATAAAAGTTAATCAATAAATTCTATGTACCCCAAAATGGTGCTATTAAAAATTACAACTTGTCCAGCAAAAAACAAGACCTTATACAGCTATGTCGACGCAAAAAATGAAAAGGCTATACCTCTTTGAATGAGACGATGGAAAAACGTAAAAAATGGCTTGGTCATTAAGGTCTAAAATAGGCTGGTCATTAAGGGGTTAAAGCTTAACTTGCTGATATTGAGGACCGTTCCAGGAGGAATAACCTGAGGTTCAGAGGTATTCCTGAGCAAATTAAGGCGGATCAACTTTCAGAATTCATGGTGGACTTTTTTACATTTTTGCTCCCATCTGCCTCTCCTACTGATCTAATCATTGATAAGGCCCATCGTTTACCTAAGCCCAAAAGTTTGCCTCACACAGTTCCGAGAGATGGCATAGTATACATTAAAGAAAAGTTGGTGGAGGTTTCGCGCTCTGTACCTACTCTGCCTGCAAGATTTCACCAGCTTTCCATATTTGCGGATCTTTCTGCGGCTACCCTAGCCAGGAGAAGAACGTTTGCTCACAGTACTAAGATTCTTCGAGATCAAGTTATACAGTACAAATGGGGGTTCCCGGTCAAGCTTGTCATTACTAAAAATGGTACAAAAATTGTGGCTACATCTCCGAAAGATGCTGAGCGCCTATGTCAAGAATGGGGGTTATTGACTTCTCCTGGTTCTCCCCCGAGAAGAGCCGGGTCGTTTCCATCCACTTTACCCAAGGATTGGGAGACTGTGTTCCGCAATACTAAGGCAGCAACTTAACTATTGTTCATTTTACTGATCATCCTTTTAGACCCAGTACGGGTGAGGGTACTTTAATTGACCTTTTTTCTCCTTAGGTTTGTACACAGGCATGAAGCTGAATGCTGTGAATGCCATGTTATTTTCTTTTACTTTCCAGGTATGTTCTACTTGGACCTCGCCTTAGAATTTAACTCTGTATATGGAGATTCTTGGTGTGGGAATGCCAAGACTCCCGACTACTTCTTTTTTTCTGTTATTATAATTCAGTTGCTGTATTTGCATTTTGATGTTCCTCCTGCTCATGGATAATATTCTATATTGCTTCTGGGAAATGTATTTACCCTATGTATGGAACCTGTACTGGTGCTGCTGTGGAGACTCCCCTTCCTCTGAAAGTTGGGTGTTTGGTCAGATCTAAGCAATCCTTATTTGTTGAAAATGATCTTTAAGATTGTTTCACACAGTTATGGGATTAAACTCCCCATTTAAACGCTCCAAATTGTGGTCTGAGGCTCTGCTCTCTCAAGCGGATGTGTTATGTATTCAGGAAACACACCTTAATAAAGAGGATGCCCATAGACTTAAACATAAAAAGTTCCCACATATCTTTTTGGCTCCAGGTGTAGGTAAGAAGTGTGGAGTCTCCATAGCGGTAAAGGACTCAGTTGCATTCCATTTGCAAACTGAGATTGTGGACGAACGTTATGTTGTGCTAATATGTCTTCTGAACAATATTCAGTACACTATTCTGTCTGTATATGCCCCTAATTTTAAACAGCACAAATTTCTGCGTAAAATGATATCCTTGGCAAATCAACATAAAAAGGGCTCATTGATATTGGTGGCGGACTTCAACTTGACATTATGGCCTACTATGGATTCTACATCTATTGTAAGTTGTAAAGAACCTACTCCAGCTTCTTCCACATTACACAGACATGGCCTTTTTGATATTTGGAGATTGCATCACTATAGTGACCGCGACTACACCTTTCACTCTAACTCTCATAGAGAATATACGAGAATTGATTTCTTCTTTGTTGATAGGGATCTCATCAATCGCACTCATTCTGTCTCGATTGGTTGCTTAAATTGGTCGGATCATGCTCCAAGCCCATTGTCCATACAAGAGAAGTTTAGCAGGCCTGCAGGACTCTGTCTGACGACTTAATAATTTTGTTCTTCACATCCCAAATACACCTCTCAATCCAAATCTCAATTGGAGGAATATTTTTCTCACAATGATAATGGTCAAGTTAAAGATGTTACTTTGTGAGTCATTTTATCAAGATTGCCTCACACATTAAGAAGTCCACAAAAAGCACTGAGAGACAATTACTCTTTAGGCTGAGCACTTTACATAGATTAAATAAGGCCTTATATTCGGAAGTACAGGCAGTGGAAATCTCGGATCTTACCCATCAGTTGCATGAACTGAATGTCCGTAAATACGATTTGGCCCTACGGAAATTCAAACTGTCGTTCTATTGGAGTGGTAATAAACCTGGGGCATTATTGGCTAGGCAACTTAAAGCACATGGTGCAAAATCTCGGATTCCCTTTATGTATAACGCTAAAAAGGAACGCATAATGGACCCTAGGGGGATAGCTAATACTCTGGCGGAATATTATGAGTCACTCCAACTTGATAACATTAGAAGTTTCCCGGCTCAATTGGATCTCCCTTCTATTTCTCCGACTCAATTACAGAGACTCTTTGTGCCCATAACAGAGGAAGAGATTCTTACAGCCATAACGTCGCTTAAAGCCCATAAATCCCCTGGACCTGATGGGATTACCAGTGAGTACTTTAAGTCATAAAACAATTTTAGCTCCCTATATGGCCAGAACTTTTAATGAGGTAATTAAGAATGAAGCATTTCCTCCTGAAATGCTCAAGGCCCTTGTGGTCGCCTTACCCAAACTGGGCAAGTCTCCGGATGTCCCTTCTAATTTTCGACCCATTTCCCTTCTATAAAGATTTTGTCTGGCAGGTTAGTAGATATTCTACCCCAGCTGATCAGTCCTGATCAGGTGGGGTTTGTAAAAGGGAGACAAACAGTGGATAGCACTCGACGGTTTATAAATGTTATCTCGGAGGTCGAGGTTCGGCGGATGCCTTCTCTGCTCCTTACCCTGGATGCGGAGAAGGCATTCGATCGTGTCCACTGGGGGTTTCTATGGGAGGTGTTGGGGAAGTTTGGGATTCAGAGTTCCTTCTTGTCTGCTATTATGGCTCTATATAGCTCTCCTTCTGCCCAGGTATATAGTACGGGTGCGTTGTCAACTCCTTTCTCCATAACGAATGGCACAAGACAGGGGTGCCCTTTATCACCCATGATATTTACTTTGGTTATGGAGCCATTTGCTATGTCTATATGGCTATATTGTGTATGTCCTCCCCTGGTGATACCTTGCCTCACCTACTCCGGCTCATTCAGGAATTTGTGGAGATTAGTTACTATAAAGTTAATACATCAAAATCTTTAATTCTAAATATGGGTATTCCCAAACTTACACAGTTGCAACTACAAAGGGAGTTTCCTTTTAAATGGGCTGAAGGAGCAATTCCTTACTTGGGTGTCTCTCTTACCTATCTTTGTAGTAAGTTGGTGTCGGTCAATTATAATACTCTGATGCAGACTTTACACAAGGATAATGTATCCTACTCCAGGTTTCCTTTGTCCTAGATGGGTCGTATTTCTGCTTCTAAAATGTTACTACTTCCAAAGGTGCTGTATTATTTTCGAAACCTTCCCATCCCAGTTCCCAAATCTATTTTGAGATGTATTCAAACAGTGTTTACAAGGTTTATCTGGAACGGTAAGAGGGCGAGGGTTGCAGCGAAAATATTGCATTTGGCTGTAGCTAAGGGAGGTTTATGATATCCGAATATTGCTGCTTATTATAATGCAGCTATTTTGGACCAATTAAAACAATGGTGGTTATATGAGTCAACTAAGCGTTGGGTGGAGGTGGAAGTGCATATATTACATTGCTCAGACTTGAAGGTTGTGTTGGGCTCTTCCAGGATGGGGGAACACATAAGGGGTAAATTATCTCCTACGATTAAAGCGTCTATCCAGGTATGGAAGGGCGTGTCTAACAATGCCTCTATTCTCCCTCTCAGGCGTAGGATGGTTTCTTTAGTTATGGTGCAACGTTGTATACATAATTCCAATTTCTCTGACTGGATTACCAAAGGTATTGTGTCATTGGAAGCATTATATGACAATAATCTGCTGCTACCCTATTCTATCATATCTTCCAAATATGGTCTAAGTCCTAGAGACTTTTATAAGTATCTTAAGTTAAGGCATTTCCTTTCCTCTGTTAAATTCTTTTACAACCCTAAACTAACATCTAAAGGTATATCTAAAGCTTATGAGGCGATCCATCAGCATGACTCTTTTCTGTTTACCCTTAATTTCATACAAAAGTGGGAAGTGGAATTGGGGAGTTCATTTAGTGCTGGACAGTGGGAGGCGGCGTTTCAAATTTGTTCCAAGTCATCTCACTGTGTAAATCACTTGGAAGCTTCCCGGAAGTTGCTCTACAGATAGTACATGACTCCATACCGCCTATCTAAATTGTTTCCTAATGTGTCTCATAACTGTTGGCGATGTCAAGCCTCCATTGGTTCTCTATTACATGTTTGGTGGAGGTGTGATCTCATAGTTCCCTTCTGGGTAGAGATACAACAATTGTTGACTAGTATTCATGGCTTCCCTGTTCCTTGGGGACCGGAGGTAGCGCTGCTTTCACTGATCCTGGAGGATATAGGTACTCAGAACAGTGCGATTGTGGTTCATGTGTTGACTGTAGCAAGACCAAGTATTGCTCAGAGATGGAAGAGTGCTTCTATTCCGAATAAAGCAGAAATTATGCGTTAGGTTCAGTATAACTGTGTTATGGAACATTTCATTTCCACCAGACTACATAGGCCACAGGTATTTGCTTATAAATAGTCTAAATGGCTTGCTTTTAATGGTCTACAGCTTCCTTCATAGATAGATTGTGACCTTCTAGAAGCTCATTAGGTTTCACTTGTAAATTTCCAAATCCTAGAGTAGGGATTTTATGTTTGTTCTGTTTTATTTGTTAAAACAATGTTCTGGTTTTTGATACATCTTTTTGATTATTGAATATCTGTAACCCGACGTAATTAAGTCCTGGGAGGTTATGCCTTTTGTCCCTGTGACTTCACTATTCTGGTTACATTACCATTTAATGATACTGTGCTTATTCAATTCTGTATCCAGTGTACTTATAAGGCATACGTGTACATTGCTTTTGCACTCCTATGCTTTTGTGATCTCCTACTTCTGTAAATTCAAAATCTTGTTTATTTTTGTATAACTTTGAAAACTTTCAATAAAAAATTTGTCTTAAAAAAAAAGCCTTTTAATTATCCAAGTCTAAAACCGCTAGAGGGGGTCTTGTTTTGATTGGAAACATGTATTATATTTAATACTTTCCTGATATTATCAGTTGCTTGGCAGGAGGGAATAAATCCCATCTGTTCTTTTCGGATCAGGGATGTGAATAATCGGCACTAACTAAAGATATAAATAAGCAGTTTTCAGTTTATATTTAACTATGATTTTTTTTTGCAGCAAGAAATTCCAAAGGTAATAGAGAACCTTGAAGTATAAAGTTATAGAGGGCCACAAGAGGGTCTGAGAGTATATCAAGAAACTTTTTATAAAATATATCTGTAAAGCTTTGCCATGTTTTAATGAGTTAACTGCTCTCTTTATCTCTTCTGCAAGTATGGGGAGATTTAAGGTGTCTATTTATTAGAAAATAAGTTAGGTAGACGTATAGCATTCAAAAAGGAGTTTAGGGATGCCCTGGAAGGGGAAGAAGTAAAGTTATAAAATTGATGGTAGTAGGAATGGGATGTCGAGTAGATTTTCTCTGAGTTAGCTTAAATATATCCAGAGGACTGGTTTATTTTGTAAACCTTGTTGATGAATCCCCCTAGCTGCCAGCAATTTATCCGATTTGATTGCATATTTAAAATAAGTTGCTTGAGGCCACGTTAAGCCCTTTTCTGTATTTTGAGCCAATCAAATATTAAGTTGTGTTTTAACATCTTTGATCTGTCTTGATACATATATCGAAGGAGTACATTGGTTTGCAATCTCTAATACTAAGAGTCTTCGTTCCAAGACCAGTTGAGTAGCCGCCTTGGCTCTCTTTCTGCTAGAAGCTGGGCTAAACAGGGATCCGTGAACCGAAGACCTTATGAGCCAGCTA
This sequence comes from Rhinoderma darwinii, assembly GCF_050947455.1. NCBI lineage: Eukaryota > Metazoa > Chordata > Amphibia > Anura > Rhinodermatidae > Rhinoderma > Rhinoderma darwinii. Next base: position 216,649,215 of record NC_134690.1, on the reverse strand, counting down.
AATTCATTCAGGGGTGGAATCGGGTGACTGATTGGAAGCAAAATAATTTTTCCATTTCTATGAAACTTGAGTGAGAATGGTTGGGTCTTTTAATAAAGACTCATTCAGTCTCTAAGGTTGAGGAGTGTTTGAGGATTTTATAAAAGTTCAAAAAACTGAGGACCATGTGGTCAGACCATAAACATGGTATATGTCTAAAATAGGGAATTTTAGGGAGTAGTAAGGCAATTATTAGATAAAGATGAATTCATGAATAAGAATCATGAGATGGGGACTAATATGCATAAACCCTGTTATAACCATGTAGGTCTCTCCACGCATCATCTACCCCAAAGAGACAAAAGGCCTAAAGAATTTAACTTCTTGAAATTTTTGAAATCTTATCATTCTATCAAGGCCATTTTACACTGGCAGATTTTCTGCCTGTAACTAACGCCGATCGACAATATAGCAAGTGAATAAGCACTTGTTTAGCTCCATTTACATTTGAGTGCCAAGCAAACTATATAAGCAAACCAAAATGACAGCATGGATGAAAGAAACCCTGAACATGAAATACAAAAATAAATATATATAGTATATGCGGGCTGATCCTGGGGTACAATCCCAATAGCATCATAAATGCATAATCTAAATCTATAAAGAAAAGATCATAAAAAAAAAATATGAAAAAGTATAAAAAATCTTTATTGAATTACATAATAAAAACAAAAATGCATGGGATAAAAAAAATCCACAACCAACAGGATAAAAAAGGACAATGTGCTGTGTGGCTCCAATGTATGGCCAGATAATGAAATATTTCACAAGAAAACCTCCACATGTGTGTGCATAGACCAATGCAGTGGATAAGTGTAAATACAATAAGTATTAAATGCGTACAAAAAAATATGCAGTAATGGCTGACATATGCCAGGTCAACACAAACACAGAGGCAACATTGGTAGCAAAATGTGATAGTAGTCACTATCAAAGATAACACATACCCCCAATAAGTGTTGAAGACCATATGCAACGAACGTCCGCCCCAATGCGCGTTTTGACGCTAATGTCTTTGTCTGGGGATTTTAATAAAGACTCATTCAGTCTCCAAGGTGGAGGGGTGTTTGAGGAATTTATAAAAGTGCAAAGAACTGAGGACCGTGTGGTCAGACCATAAACATGGTATATGTCTTATATAAGGGATTTTAGGGCGTAGTAAGGCAATTTTTAGATAAAGATGAATAAGAATCATGAGATGGGGATTAATATGCATAAACCCTGTTATAACCATGTAGGTCTCTCCATGCACCGTCTACCCCAAAGAGACAAAAGGCCTAAACAATTTTACTTCTTGACATTTTTTAAATCTTATCATTCTATTAAGGCCATTTTACACTAGCAGATTTTCTGCCTGTAACGAACACCGAACGACAGTATAGCAAGTGAATAGGCGCTTGTTTAGCTCTATTTACATGGCGTTATTTTGGCATTTGAGTGCCAAGCAAACTATATAAGGCCAAGGAAAATGCTTTCAGTACTGTACTATCTGGCCACAGGAAGTTTCCAGCATCGGATTGCTGCCCGCTTTGACAACATTTAGTCGGATATTGCACTCTGTAGTTGATAATATGTTACTACTAGACCCACAGTATATTAAGTTCCCTACTACACCTTCATAGATCAGTGAATGTAAGGAGACTTTCTATACAACTCGAGGAATGGTAAATCTAATTTGACTTATAGATTGCACCAGGGCCGGACTGGGACTTAAAATCAGCCCTGGCATTTTTAAGCACACAGGCCCACCGCAGGCCATATGCAGCCGCCAGTGTTGGATTGGAGTACATGGGACCACCTTTCAGCTATACAAGACATGGGGAGATTTATTAAAACAGGTGTAAATGAAAGAGGAATAGTTCCTGATAGCTCCAACTCCAACGAATCCACTGCTTTTCCACGAGAATAATGAACATGCTCATTGTTCTAGAGGATTTGTTTTTGCGGAGTGGAAAAAAATTCAGGCAGACTTATTTCCGCTGCATGTGAATGGGGTATAAAATACCTTACTTTTTGACCCATATTATATTATATATCACTCCTTAGCAGGAGTACATGTGATGGTCGACTTTCTGTTAGTGTGTCTGTGGATCTTTTTATATGCCTTATTTTAATAGTTTCAATAAAAAATATATTTTATATTTGATACAATATTTATGCGTCATTGCATCTTTTTTCGCTCTTTGGTCTGGATATCTAGTTTTGATGCAGGCAAATATTACTTGAAGGAATCGCTTTTGATCAACTCTCCTAATAAAACTATATTGGTCTGATATATAACTTACTTACAATTGGTGAGTGATCACTACTATATCTCTTTTGGTTATATTGGTAGTAATGTATAACAGCTAGAGGGATGTCAATCAAGCATGGAAAATTGGGTTTGGAGGCAGGACTATGTGACTCTTCATGAAAGCGGCACCGCCCCATGACCCTTTACTGAGTAATTAGAATACAGCGTGCGCCGCTTTAAAAGTCGATTTTGTAGATTTTTCTGCATCTGAAAACAACATACAGGGGAATGTTTGAAATATTGTCAGGTAATGTATTACAGCATGGTGGCGGTTCAAGGGGTTAAAACTACCTGACAAGTTCCCATTACATTTACAATGAATTGAAAACAATTCCATCTGCCCTGTCATTTTATTATAAATATATTCTTTCTAATTACAGCATCAAAACCAAGCTGTGACATATATACGACTCCAGAACCAAGCTTATACATAAATACAGCATCAGAACCGAGCTCAGTACATATATATACAGCTCCAGAACCAAGCTCAGTACAGAAATACAGCACCAGCACAAATACAGCTCAATTTAGTGCAACCCCTGCCGTATATATTTGTACCGCGTAAAACTACAGCTCCCAGCATGGATCGAACAATGGATATGCTGGGAGTTGCTGTTTCACCAAAAACATATCATACCAATGATCATCTCGCTGCAGATCATACAGTGACTACAGTGCTGATTAGAGGCAGAATAAACATTTACATTAAGTGACTCACCGGTGACGTCTCAGATTCTAGTTGTTCTTTTTCTCTTTTCTTCTCCATCCGGTCCAGACCTCTGATGACTTCTCCCGGCCACGGCCCATTTCTGCAGTTTGCTGCTCAGATGTCTTCAGCTTCTCGCTATTCAAACATTTCTGCACCTATAAACGAAGATAAAATTCTTATGGTGACACACACTGTAAATGTGACACACACCACCTAAATATAATAGTTCCATACACTGCACCTCTAATTATAAAAGCACCATACACTGGGTCCCTGATTATAATAGCACCATACACTGTGTCCCATACACACAGTGCTCCCCGTAGATAGTGCCCCTGTATATAGTGCACCACATATAGCCTTCCCTGGAGATAGTGCCCCACATATAGCCTCCCCTGTATATAGTGCCCCACATATAGCCGCCCTGTAGAGTGTCCCACATATAGCCTCACCTGTAGATTGTATCACACATATAGCCTCCCCTGTAGATAAGGCCCCACATAAAGCCTCCCCTGTAGGTTGTGCCCAACATATAGCTTCCTCTGTATACAGTGCCTCAAATGTAGCCCCCATTATTGTCCAACATTTAGCCTCCCTGTAGACTCTGCCCCACACATAGCCTCCTCTGTAGACAGTGTCCCACATATAGCCCAGTCCCTGTAGATAATGACACACACTTTTATGTGGAAAAAACCCACAAAACGTTACATACTCACCTTGATCCCGTTCTCACGTCGTCCTGTGTCAATGCAGACCTGCTCTCTTCTGAACAGGTCTGCTGCGGCTGAATGACGGCATTGATTGGCAGTGTGTTCGGTCCGGGTCTTCCGGCCGAAATACGTTCCGTACATTACGGACGTAACATGGTCGTGTGAACCCAGCCTGACAGAGCCTTATTTTTCAAATCTGACATATCTCACTTTATGTGGTAATAACTTTGGAATGCTTTTACCTATCCAAGCGATTCTGAGGTTATTTTCTCGTGACACATTGGACTTTGTTACTGGTAAAATTTGGTCGAAACATTCAGTATTTAATTGCAAAAAACACCAACATTTTGCGAAAAATTGCAAAAAGTTTCATTTTTATCAATTTAAATGTATCTGCTTGTAAGACAAATAGTTATCTCACACAAGAGTTGCTAATTAACATTTCCCATATGTCTACTTTAGATTGGCATCAGTTTTGAACATCCTTTTATTTATTTATTTATTTATTTATTTATTTAGGGTGTTACAAGGTTTAGAACTTTAGCATAAATTTCTCACATTTTCAAAAAAAATTCCAAAAGGCCATAGGGACCAATTCAGTTTCAAAGTGGCTTTGAAGACCTATACAATATAAACCCCCATAAATCAACCCATTTAAAAAACTTCACCCCTCAAAGTATTCAAAACAGCATTTAGAAAGTTTCTTAACCCTTAGGCGTTTCACAAGGATTAACCCCTGCCCCCTGCTTGCATTCTGAGCCCTAATGACCATGCTATTTTTTACGGTTTTCCATCGTCACATTCGAAGAGCTACAACTTTTTTATTTTTGCGTCAACATAGCTGTATAAGGTATGAATATATACTCAGCAGGTCAAGTCACAGGTTAGGTGCCAACAACGCAGTGTCAAAGCACCTCCAATGTATAGTTACAATGTAGCATAACTCCAATACATTATGAGAACAAATTGAGAAAAAAAGGAGCCATAGCGCCACAAGTGATGAAAATGGTTGCAAAACTTTATTCATATTTGAACACACAATATTAAATAACACAGATTAAAAATAAGGATCTAAAATACCAGTGTGGTTGATTTATGAAAAAATTATTTAATCACGAGTATCCTACGTTTGAGAAATTCAAAAAATGAACATATATGCCCTCAGTAATGACCAGAAGCCAATATCAATGTTGCATCATTTTAGCGTTTATAATCAAGTGTAACATAGTATGAAGATGACAAGGTATGAGGACACACAGCAAAAAGAGGGTCCTAGTACCAATTGTGTAAAGTATTTAGAGAAGACGCTAAAAAGGGACACAAACCGAGAAACAGCTTAGGTTCTAGATTAGGTACAAAGACTATGTAGTGCAATGTATTAGAACTGTTAGCCGTTCACTGACAGCAAGCCTATTAGGCTTCGCCTCCAGGCGGGGCCAGCTCTGCTTCCATAATCGGCAGAGCAGGAGGCCATTGTTAGGCCTCCTGTTGCCATAGTAGCAGTCGGCAGCCCTGCCATCGCATGTGCAGGGCTGCCGATTTGCTACAAACCACTGAGATGCAGCGATCGCTTTTGATCGTCACTGCATCTAAGGGGTTAATGACAGGGATCGGAGCTAGCTATGGTCCCTGCCGTTACAGCAGGGTGTCAACTGTAACATACAGCTGACAGCCACCAATGATGACGCCGGCTCAGCTTCTGAGCCGGAAGCTGATCCGGTGCCGTCTGTACCGGAAGCCTTTTAGGCCACGTCTCTGAGCGGGGCATAGGAGACTTCCATAGCTGGCAGCCTGGGAGGTCAGTATTAGGCCTCCAGTTGCCATTGCAGCCACAGGCAACCAAGCGATCACATCGCTGGGGTGCCGGTGACTAAAAAAAACCCTCAGATGCTGCGATCTCTATTGAGTGCAGCATCTGAGGGGTTAATCGGCCGGATCAGGGGCTAGCTCCGGTCCTAGCTGTAACATACAGCTGACGCCTGGTGGTGATGGTGCAGGCTCAGCCCCTGAGCCCGCACTATCACCGCGACGTATCTGTACTACGCTTTGCGGGAATCCCTTCCTGACAGCGCCGGCAGATGGCGGGAAGGGGTTAAAACAAACAAAAAATAACAACACAGACGTTTGTTTGTTTGTTTGTTGGGCAACATGCAGCAAACCCAACAATTTTTTTATTTATAGTTTTGAAACAGGATTATGCAACATGGTTGAGATAAGATTACATTTTTAAGGAGAAAGAGTACATTTTTTTTTCCATTTTACCTTTCTTTGGAAAGGGAAATAGTTAGTATAAGTAGGTCCAACACATAAGCCTGTATTGTGGCTACCACAATCAGCTTGTTTCCGACACAGCATTTGCACTTAATTCATACTTTACTTTAAAGAGGATCTGCCACTAGGTTATATAAGTTGAATGGGTTATTTGACCTGAATAGTGCGGTCTCCCTGAATCCAGTTCTGTTTTTCTTTTTTTTCTGGACCCCCGTTCCAGAAATATAGCCCACTGTTGTGTTGGCTCCCTATATGCTAATTTGCTTTTATTAGCCTTATACTCGTGCTGATTGGTTAGCATTAGAGGCAAGAAAGCTAGCTCCACCCCATTGGCTTACTACAGTAAATTACCATATAGGGAGCAAACACAACAATAGGCCATATCTTTGAAATGGGGGGCCGCATCCATTTTTTTGTTTTTCACTTTAGTTTAACCATTGGCTAACTACAGTAAATTACCATATAGGGAGCAAACACAACAATGGGCCATATCTTTGAAATGGGGGGCCGCATCCATTTTTTTGTTTTTCACTTTAGTTTAATCCTCCCCACGTTCCAAAAGCCATAAGTTTTTTATTTTTATGTCGATATAGCCGTATGAGGGCTTGTTTTCTGCATGACGAGTTGTAGATTTTCACGGCTCCATTTATTGTCAATTCTTTGTGGGTGGAATGGGAAAAAAACTGAGATTCCTCCGTTTTTTGTGGTTTTCGTTTTTATGGTGTTCACTGTGCAGTAAAAATGGCAAGTTAACTTTATTCTGCAGGTCAATACAATTACGATGATACCACATTTATATAGTTTTTTATGTTTTACTACTTTTAGAAGGAAAAAACTGTTAAAATTAAAATTTGTTTTTTGTCGCCATATTCTGAGAGCCATAACTTTGTTTTTTCCATCGATTGAGCAGTGTGAGTGTTGTAGTTTCTACTGGTACCATTTTGGTACATGAAACTTTTTGATTGCTGTTTTTTTGCCACTTCATCTCCCAAAAAAGTGGAATAAAAATAATTTTTTTGGGGGAGATGAAGCGACCAAAAAACAGCGATTCTGGCATTTCAATTTTTTGGACACCGTTCACCATGCGGGTTTCAGCGGTCTTTTGGGATGAAAAACTGCACCACAATTTGGTGCGCTTTTTCACCTGGAATTCCCTACGACGCACAGGGCGGATACGTTGCGTGCTTTACGCAGCGTATACTGCCCCATGTAAACTTAGCCATAAAGTTACAATGATTTTTCATAAAATCATTTATACACTTTATTTGTCATGTTTCAGTTGATGATGTTAAGACAAGATAGCGAAGCTACAGGAATTAGTTTCGCCATGAGTATAGCATAAAAGGAAAAAGAAACGATGCTTATTCAAAGAAGCGTAAATACCTTTACACAAAACAGTTGATGTTTGACATCTTGTTTTGGAGATGAGACCGTAAGTTTTGAAAAAATGTAGGTTACAAATTGTTAATGTTTTGTGCTTTATTTTTTAATAATATTTTTTGCAAATTTTATTTTTCGTAATACAGACATTATTTTTTAAATTTCCAACATATTAGTGAATACATCATTTTAAATGCTAAATTGTTATTTTAATTTTAAATTACTAGAACTACTGACAATCTTCCTGAGATTGAAGAGGAGGGAGCACTCGAAACATCTCAGCAACAAGTGGCTTCGCCAAACCATTCGCTAAATCAAGCATATTAGAGTTTGGAGGAGCCAATTGCTTACTCTAGTTCACAGACTGAGATGCCTAGTGTGGACACCGCACAAAGACACCCAACAGGCAGGAGGCGGCGTTGAGACATCCCAGCTGCAGCTGCACAAGTCGACACACGAGTCCTGGAATATTTAAACCGCAGCACACAGGAGGATTCTTGTGATGCATTTGGCCACACAATTTTTAAGACTGATGCCACAAGAGTGTCTTCTTTGGCTACAGGCAAATATTTTAACTCACATAGAGTCTGCCACTCCACAAAACAATCCACGCCATTGTTTTAATTCTTTGGAACAGAGGCACGGAAATTTATATGTAGCCAATGCATCTGTGCCTCCACCACCTGCTGCAGATCCACCTGTACCTCTGCCATCAAGGCAGCATGCTTATCGCCCTATGGCTTAGGAAATGTCCCCTGCACATTTTTCTCACGATAGACCGTACAGTGCCTATTTCAGAAAGTAGACATGTTACCTTCTCCATCCGCCACTTTGTATTCCAGTCAGCATCAGCACCAGTATTATGGTTCACAACACCATGTTCAGGACCGTGGAGAGCAAAGTAGTGGTGAGCCATCCCCCAGAAGATCTTCTGTTTTCAAGATCTGTGAATTTTCAAAACCCACCGTTTTCAAGATCTGTGAATTTTTTTATTTTATTTAGGCCAGTGATCATTTCTGTTTGAATTTAACTTCTATTTACATCATGTTGATGTTCCAAATATGTTTTATTATAAGCACTAAAGTTTTTTGTTTGGTTGTGTGGCTTCTTAACTCAAGGTTACAATGAGTCACTGCTTGGGAGAAATGCTGGGCAGTTTGTGTCCTGGAAGTTGATTCCTGGACATATCTCCTCTAGCAGCTGATCAAAGGCACTGAAATGCGGCAGAAGGAAAAAAAATGAGCAGGATACTGGCGAAGGTCCTGATACAGGGTATGGAAGTGATCTTTGGAGGTCCGTTGGGCGACTATACGATGAACCCAAAGCCTCCTTCTCCTCCGCGGTTCTTCCTCAACCATCTGATGGCGTTCTCCAAATCGGCGAGAAATAAGCCACACTAACAGCACACGGTCCAACGGTTTGTAAGCCATGTTTGCCAAGAAAAATGAACACCAACAAGAAACAGAGTAAGCACACGATTCTGACCAAACTTTCTAGGCTGAAAAAGCTGTAGAAAATGGGCTCAGAGCAATCATGGGACATTCTTGTGGGTATTTTTTAAAGGTTGAAGACAGCTCCTTCAGTTTTTTTGCGGACGTAAAGAACGCATACGCAGAATATACACAGATGCCACACGGAACTGCAAATGGATGCAAAACGAACACGTTCGTGTGAATCTAGCCTTAGGCTGGATTCACACGAGGTCATTACGTCCGTAATTGGCGGACGTATTTCGGCCGCAAGTTTCGGACTGAACACAGTGCAGGGAGCCGGGCTCCTAGCATCATAGTTATGTACGATGCTAGGAGTCCCTGCCTCGCTGCCGGACAACTGTCCTGTACTGAAAACATGATTACAGTACGGGACAGTTGTCCGGCAGCGAGGCAGGGACTCCTAGCATCGTACATAACTATGATGCTAGGAGCCCGGATCCCTGCACTGTGTTCGGTCCGGGACTTGCGGCCGAAATACGTCCGTCAATTACGGACGTAATGACCTCGTGTGAATCCAGCCTTACAATGACAAATCTGGTGTGGATCATAAAATAACAGAAAGTGTAAAGGACAGACTAAACTTTGCCTATTTTAGCCATGCAATATTTTTTGCATAAACAGAAGCAAAAAAACCCAAAACAGGCACAAGTGATTATACACTCAGAGTGTGTATGGATGTGCATTTGAAACAGCACACAAAAAACGCATATCAAATTCACAGTTTCAAAGCTTAACAATTTCATAAGTGGTTTATCGAAAAACAACAACAAACAAAAACAAACGGGGTTTTAGCAAAGAAGTTTAGCTATTCAGTTTGAACTAGCAAAAAAAAAAAACGCATCCGAAAAAGCTTTAAATCGCAGTAAAAACCCATGTGGTTTTCGGATGCAGGTTTTTTTTTTACACTGTTTTAACCGCACCTCAACCGCAACATGTGAATGGACCCTTAAGAATGCCACAAAAAAAGCAGCAGCAGAGTGTGTGAATCCAGCCGTATAATCCATGGATTGTGTCTTAAAAAACTGCATTAAAAAAAATGCAACAAAACATTGTGTGCATTTTTTTTTATCTTCTAAAGATAAGAGAGGGAATGCCGCATCCATTGCACTTACCTACAGCTGCATGTAGAAGAACTCCCTAAACAGAAAGAAGTTAACAGTGAGTGTAAATTCTAGGAATTCAACAATGAATACACAATACTCACCTTCCTAGTAAGATGTCATACCAAAGAAGTGAACTGCTTCAAGTCTGTCTCCATGTCGGATGGATGTATAGAGGTACTCAACATCACAGGTCACGAGTACTATGTCTTCCTCTAGTTGTAAGCCATCTATTTTCCATAAAACCTCACTGGTGTCCTTACGATAAAAAGGAATAATTTCCACTAGAGGGTGTAAAATAATAGAGAATAGAGACATGGCCGGCCTTAGATACGTTCGACCAGTGCGGTCGCACAGTGGGCCATCCACCACACTGCAAGAGGGGCCCCAGCGGGTGTGTGTATCCCCGCGCCGTTGCAACTTCCAGCAGGTCAGGTGCCACTTACTAACTGCACCCAGGGCCGTCCTTAGGCAGTCGCCTTTCAGCCCGGGCGCTTCTTCACTTAGTGGCCGTCGCTACCGCTGTAGCAACCATAGAGGCTGCTAGCGGCGACACCAGGCATAAGCGTGGTGGCGCCGCTAGCAGCCGCTGCGGTTATAGCAGTAGTGACGCCACTATAGCAGAGCAGGGGGGATCTCCCTGCTCTGCTATATACTAGCGCAACTGTAGCTCCCTAGAGGAATACCCACATAGCCGTGGATTCCGCTCCTGGAGCGCTCCTTGATGTCTCTGTCCATATATGGACAGTGACATCAGGGGAAACTCCTGAAGCGGAATCCCCGGTCACAGCGTTGCAGATTCTACTCCAGGAGAAACCAATGACGTGATGGACACAGACAACAGGAGCTTCTCCTGGAGTGGAATCCCCGGTCACAGCGTTGCAGATTCTACTCCAGGAGAAACCAATGACGTGATGGACACAGACAACAGGAGCTTCTCCTGGAGTGGAATCCCCGGTCACACCGTCGGCAATGCTGTGGACGGGGCTTCCGCTTCAGGAGTTTCCCCTGATGTCACTGTCCATATATGGACACAGAGATCAAGGAGCGCTCCAGTAGCAGAATCCCCGGCCACATGAGGATTCTGCTCCTTCAAGAAACTACAGTGGCGCTATCTATACCGGAAGGGAGCAGGTTTGCTATCTACAAGGGGGCTGTGGGCTGTGTGGCACTACCTACAAAAAAAGGACAACTTTGTAGGAGAACCCAAAATAGCCGGCTTTCCCGGCCATCAAATAAATGTGTGGAAATAAACTAAGATATAACTTTTATTTAATCTAGCTAAATGTTCTGTTAGGACAATATTTTGAACTTCAGAGCAAAGATCCACTAAAAACTCATATAATGAATCTCGAACCTGATTTATTATACTGTAGATCTCAAATTTGATGCAAAGAAATATTAAAAGAGAACATTAATTCTGATGAATCTTTATTTGTATATTAGAGAACGGCATTCACAGCAGATATTTAGGCTTTGGTCACAGTTGTGTGCTGTGTGGCTGCTTTCGGCTTTGGTTACATGTTGTGGTTATTTGCCATGCGTTTTTTTTACAGGTGAAACACATGTTTTTAACGTGTTTTACCTGTAAAAACCATGCGGACAATAACCGCATTGCAGAACCATGGTTAAAACACGTGCAGCACACAAACACAGCGGCGACACCGCCTCAGCATATAGTTATTATCTTAATCATTCTCTTGACAAGCAACATTCTGGTAATACAACTGAGCAGGAGACGGGAAATCGAATTCCCTGCTTCTGAGCTATTAACAGAATACAAATGCTATTTACAGCGCTGTATTTTGTCAATACATGAGAGACTGTAGTGATGCTATTCAGCTGCTCTTCCTCATAAATTGCTCTTGTAAAGCGACTGATGCAAGTGCCTAATAAATGTGATGGTTGACTAAAGGTCAAGACAAGGTCATGCCTTAGAAGGGGATATCTTCAGAGTGAGATTGCTATTTAATGGTCAACACAGAAATTGTAAAATTTTTTGCATTTTTATGTCCGACAATTAATATGGTTATTCTTACACAACTTTGACTTTCTTTCAAAAAACCACCAAGCACCACACCTGTCTATAGGTTGTGTCTGGCATTGCAGCTCAGCTCAATTGAAGTGAATAGGGCTGAGTTGCTATACCACACACAACCTGGAGATAGATATGGAAGAAAGCAGCCATCATTTTCTAATACTGAACAATCCCCTTTAAATGATAATACAAGCATACCTGAAGTCTATACTATTGGTGCTTTGTCTTCTAAGAATCTTCTATAACGGTACTCGATTAAGTGCAGACTTTCTTTATCCTTAACATTATTCTACATGAACTTTGAACTAAAACAAGCTGTAAACATTGTCCATCAGACTAAACCTGACATTCTTCAACAAGATCAGTATAGATGTATGCAGAGGCGTAGCTAGGTTCTCTTGCACCCGGGGCAAAGATTCAGATTGGTGCACCCCCCCAACTTATTTCCCGACATCTCCTTCCCCCTCGCCATGTTTTCTTTCCCTACCAATCAATGAGGTGTAATTTTTTTTTCACAATTTTTTTAATGTAACGCAAGTATAATAGCATTTCTACATTTTACAAGCGATATAGTTCTATAATGTAATTAACATAAAAATAAATTAAAAGAAAATAAATTAAAGAGGCCATACACAGCCCCCTTGTAGATAGCACCACACACAGCCCCTGTAGATAGTGCCACACACAGCCAGCTTCCCCCCTAGTAGATAGCGGCACACTCCCACCCCTTGCACTTAGCGCCACACTGTGAACAGACCAGTGAGCGGTAGCCTACCTCTACCACTCTCCGCTCTGCCTGGTGTGACATACCGGAGAAGCCGAGGAGGTCATGCAGCGCAGGCAGTGGCGGAGTTCCTTCTGTCTAGGGTTGGTGACAGCCAGGGCCGGCCTTAGCTTGGATGGCGCCCTGTGCGGGACTCTCTATTGCCGCCCCCTACACAAACCAAAACGTAACCACATATATGGACACACTAGAACATATATACTGTACATACAAAAAGACAGATATTTAGACATACAGGCAAATATACATACACACATTCTGGAATATATACATACAGGTAAATATATAGACGTACAAACACATATACACACACACACACACACACACACACACACACACACACACACACACACACACACACCGGCAGATAAATACACAGACAGGAACATATACAAATACATAAAAGGCACAAATATACAAGCACAAAGACACATTCACAAACAGACCCATATATACGCACACAGGCACATATGTACACAGCACAGATAATGTAGTAGATGTTACCTGCAGTCCTATGTAACACCACAGATAACACAGTCATAACTCTGAGTACAGATAATGTAGTAACTGCTGCCTGCAGTCCTATGTAACACCACAGATAACACATAGTTATAACTCTCTGATTACAGATAATGTAGTAGCTGTTGCCTGCAGTCCTATGTAACACCATAGATAACACATAGTGATAACTCTGAGTACTGATAATGTAGTTGTGTCCCCTGCAGTCCTATGTAACACCACAGATAACACATTGTGCTAAATTACAATCTCAGCTCTGCTACACAGTACAGATAATGTTGTAGATGTTACCTGCGGTCCTATGTAACACTACAGATAGCACCAGGGGCGTAACTAGGAAAGACTGGGCCCCATAGCAAACTTTTGACTGGGACCCCCCCTCCCCTGGGTGTCACACAACCCCCCCCCCTTGTAGATAGTGCCTTTTTTACAGCCCCCCCTGCAGATATCTACAAAGGGGGCTGTATGGCGTTATCTACAGAGGGGGCTGTATGGCGCAATCTACAGGGGGGCTGTATGGCGTTATCTACAGGGGGGGCTGTATGGCGTTCTCTACAGGGCGGGCTGTATGGCGTTCCCTACAGGGGGGGCTGTATGGCGTTCCCTGCAGGGGGGCGCTGTATGGCGTTCTCTACTGGGGGGGCTGTATGGCGTTCTCTACAGGGGGGGCTGTATGGCGTTCTCTGCAGGGGGGTCTCTATGGCGTTCTCTGCAGGGGGGGCTGTATGGCGTTATCTACAGGGGGGGGCTGTATGGCGTTTCCTGCAGGCGGGGGCTGTATGGTGTTATCTACAGGGGGGGTCTGTATGGCGTTATCTACAGGGGGGGCTGTATGGCGTTCCCTGCAGGGGGGGCTGTATTGCGTTATCTACAGGGGGCCTGTATGGCATTATCTACAGGGGGGCTGTATGGCGTTATCTACAGAGGGGGCTGTATGGCGCTAACGCCATACAGCCCCCCTTGTTGAGAACGCCATACAGCACCCCTGTAGAGAACGCCATACAGCCCCCCCCTGTAGGGAACGCAATACAGCCCCCCCTGTAGGGAATGCCATACAGCCCCCCCTGTAGGGAACGCCATACAGCCCCCCTGTAGAGAACGCCATACAGCCCCCCTTGTAGGGAACGCCATACAGCCCCCCCTGTAGGGAATGCCATACAGCCCCCCCTGTAGGGAACGCCATACAGCCCCCCCTGTAGGGAACGCCATACAGCCCCCGCCTGCAGGGAACGCCATACAGCCCCCCCTGTAGGGAACGCCATACAGCCCCCCCCTGTAGGGAACGCCATACAGCCCCCCCTGTAGGGAACGCCATACAGCCCCCGCCTGCAGGGAACGCCATACAGCCCCCCCTGTAGGGAACGCCATACAGCCCCCATGTAGGGAACGCCATACAGCCCCCCCCTGTAGGGAACGCCATACAGGCCCCCCTGTAGGGAACGCCATACAGCGTCCCCCCTCCCAAAAAAATCCGACCTACAGTGTGTCCTACTAAAAGACATGTATCCCCCATCCACAGGATAGGGGATAGATGTGTGATCACTGGCATTGATAGGGAGAACGGGGGACCGAAAATCCCCTGAAGTTCTCCATGACTAACCTCTGACTTACGGCGTCTGCGCAGCTCAATAAAAATGAAAGGAGCGCTGGTCACGCATGCGCACAAGCGCGACCGGCGCTCCATTAATTTCTACGGAGCTGCCGACACAGACCACGGAAGTCCGAGGTTTGTGATGGAGAACTTCAGGGGACTTTCAGTCCCCCGTTCTCCCTATCACTGCAAGCGATCACACATGTATCCCCTATCCTGTGGATAGGGCATACATGTCTTTTGTTTAATGGCAGAGCGGGGAGATACCTCCCTGCTCTGCCGTAGTGTTCAGTGGCGTCCCGCTGTAGCAGCCGTAGCGGCTGCTAGCGGAGACTCTGGCCATGGTGGGGGCCCGTGCCGGTGGGCGACACAGACCCCCTCATGCCGCGGGCCCCGTAGCAGCCGCTATGGCTGCTACGGCGGTAGTTACGCCACTGGATAGCACACTGATAACTCTCTGAGTACTGATAATGTAGTTGTGTCCCCTGCAGTCCTATGTAACACAACAGATAACACACTGTGCTAAATTACAATCTCAGCTCTGCTACACAGTACAGATAATGTAGTAAATGTTACCTGCGGTCCTATGTAACACTACAGATAGCACAGTGATAACTCTCTGAGTACAGATAATGTAGTGGATATAAGAGACAAACACATGCAGAGCCACAGACAGACAGACAGACAGACACACACACACACACACACACACACACACACTGTAACATATACACATACAAACACAGAGACACACACTGTATACACACTACACACACACAGACACTCACCATGTCTCCTTGCTGACAGCATCACAGGTCAGGACAGGCTGTGTGTGGGCGGAGCTTCAACTCTGCATCTCGCAGAGCACAGAGTAGAGGCAGATGCAGGGAGGCTGCAGCACGGGAGTGGACCTGTCCCCTGACCTGAGTCATCTGACCTCATGTCACTGACGTGAGGTCAGGTGACAGGTTAGGTGACTGAACTGCTCCACTCCCTGGCCGTCACAGACCCCAGTCAGAACACCCTAATTTCCTGGCTCTTCCTAAGTTGCTGCAGGTGTCCGACATACGGGGCGCCTGTCAGCAGCGATCAGCTGCTCTTCGGCGCCCCCCCTTCCCTTGCGCCCGGGGCACATGCCCCGCCTGCCCCCCCCTAGCTACGCCCCTGGATGTATGTGCTGGCAGCAAATAAGCTCTTGCACCTTTCTGTTATCAGTCTACTATTTTATATATATAATTCGAGCAAGTGGGGTTTTGTTGTCATCTTTTATCACTCTGGGTTATTTGCTGTACATTATTTCTTCCATTTTACCAGAGAAGACCTACATAATGCTGTCTTCTCTAGAGTACCATTTACCTTTCAAGGCCAGCTTAACCCCTTCCCGTCGCAGCCACTTTTGGACTAAATAGCAGAGCCCCATTTTCAAAATCTGACGTGTCACTTTATGTGTTAATAACTTTGGAATGCTTTCACCTAGCCAAGTCATTCTGAGATTGTTTTCTTGTGACAATTTGTACTTTATGTCAGGGGTAAAATATGGTCGATAAATTCAATGCTTATTTGTGAAAGCATTTTTCAAAATTTGATTGTATCTGCTTGCAAGGCCTCATTTACACGAGCGTATTATACGCGCGTGCGACGCGCGTGCTTTTCACGCGTGTCGTACGCACCTATAATAGTCTATGGGGCTGTTTAGACGATGCGTGAATTTTGCGCAGCGTGAGTGCGTTGCGTAAAACTCACGACATGTTCTATAATCGTGCATTTTTCACGCAACACGCACCCATTGAAGTCAATGGGTGCGTGAAAACAACGCATGCCACACGGACGCTACTGCGTTGCATGCGCGAAAATCACGCAAGAGCTGTCAAAAGGATGAATGTAAACAGAAAAGCACCACGTGCTTTTCTGTTTACAAACATCCAAACGGAGTGTCAAATTTGAGATGAGCGCACCGAACTTCACCGGGTTCGGCCGAACTCGTTTTGACCGAACTCGGCAAAAAATGTTCGGGTACGCGACGTCAGGAGACAGTCACTGCCCACGGTGCTGAAAGAGTTAAACTGTTTCAGCACCATGGACAGTGACTTTCGATCACAATATACATATACGTGTAAAAAAAAACAGAAGTTCGGACTTACCGATAAGTCCCGGCTCCTTCCTCCAGTCCGACCTCCCGGGATGACAATTCAGGCCAAGTGACAGCTGCAGCCAATCACAGGCCAAGCACAGGCTGCAGCCAATCACAGGCCAAGCACAGGCTGCAGCCAATCACAGGCTGCAGCGGTCTCATGGACTGCCGCATCATCCTGGGAGGTGGGGCCGGATGACAAGAGAGGGACGCGTCACCAAGGCAACGGCCGGGAGACCGGACTGGAGGAAGCAGGCAGTTCATGGTAAGTTTGAACGTCTTTTTTTATTCACAGGTTGGTGTATATTGAGATCGGAACTCACTGTCGAGGGTGCTGAAAGAGTTACTGCCGATCAGTTAGCTCTTTCAGCACCTTGGACAGTGACGGGCGTCGACTAGCCTCATCTCTATGATGGCGGCTGCACGAAAATCCCGCAGCCGCGCATCATACACGGATGACACACGGAGCTGTCAATTGCCTTTTGCGCGCGCAAAACGCACACGCTCGTGTAAATGAGGCCTAAGACAGATAGTTATAACCACACAAAATAGTTGCTAGTTAACATTTCCCGTATGTCTACTTTATGTTGGCATAATTTTTTTAATATGATTCTATTTTATGTTACAAGGCTTATAAGTTTAGCAGCAATTTCTCACATTTTCAAGATAATTTCAAAAGTATATTTTTATAGGGTCCAGTTCAGTTCTGAAGTAGCTTTGAGGGGCCTATATTTTGGGAAACCACCATAAATCATCCCATTTTAAAAATTGCACCCCTCAAAGTATTCAAAACAGCATTTAGGTTTCTTAACCCTTTCACAGGAATTTAAGCAAAGTAAAGGTGAAATGTATAAACTTAATTTTACTTTATTTTTTGCAGAAATTCAATTTGAATCTATTTTTTTTGTAACACTGAAGGTTTTACCAGAGAAATGCAACTCAATATTCATTGCCCGGATTCTGAAGTTTGGAGAAATATCCCACATGTGGCCCTAGTGCGGTAATGGACTGAAACACAGGCCTCAGGAGCAAAGAAGTACCTAGTGGATTTTCGGGCCTTCTTTTTATTAGATTATATTTTAGGTACAATGTCAGGTTAGAAGAGGTCTTGAGGTGCCAAAACAAAGGAAACAGCACAAAAAAGACCCCATTTTTGAAACTACACTCCACAAGGAATTCATCCAAGGGTGTAGTGAGCATTTTGACACCACAGGTGTTCCATAGATTCTATTAGAAATGGGAAGTAAGATGTAGCTGTAGTTCAACATTTTTAATTTTCCCAACAAGTAAAGAAGAAAAAGCACTCCAAACATTGTAAAGCAACTTCTTCAGAGTAGGTAAATACCCCATATGTGGTAATAAACTGCTGTTTGGATACACGGCAGGACTCAGAAGGGGAGGAGCACTATTTGGCATTTGGAGCGCAGATTTAGCTGTATTGATTCCTGGGCACCATGTTGCATTTATAGAGCCTCTGAGGTACCAGTAAAGTAAAAACCCCTTAATGCCGAAGGATGGATATATCCGTCCTCTGCAATTGCTAGTTCGTGCAAGAGGACGGATATATCCGTCCTCTAATCGCGTGGGTACTGCCAGTGTACCCACACGATCAGCGGCAGGAGCACGGCTGTTATACACAACCTGGCTCCTGTCGCAACTGCCAGAATCGAAGCGCGCTCCGATTACGGCAGTTTAACCCATTAAATTCCCCTGTCAATAGCGACAGCGACATCTAATGTGTTTGACAAAGGGAGGGAGCTCCTTCTGTCACCCCATCGACGCCCCCGCAAAGAAATCGCGGGGCGCCATTGGGTTTCCATGGCAGCCGGGGGCCTAACAAAGGCCCCCAGGTCTGCCTTCAGCAAATGCCTGTTAGGCCATGCCAGAGACTGACAGGCAATAATGCTTTGGTATACTAAGTATACCAAAGCATTATATATGCGATCAGCAGATCGCATAGTGAAGTCCCCTTGTGGGACTAAAAAAAGAAATGTAAAGCAGTTAAATAAAGTTTGTGAAAAAAAATAATAATAATTTACAGTCAAAATAAAATAAAACTTGCCCAAAAAGTGGTTTTATTTAGTAAAAGTGTCAAAACAAATAACACATACACATATATGGTATCCCTGCAATCGTAACAACTTGAACAATAAAATGAACACATTAATTAAAACACCGGATGAACGGCGTCGAAAAAAACAACAGCAAAATTCTCACTTTTCTCCCATTCCCCCCATACATTTTTTTAATAAAAGTTAATCTATAAGTCCTATTGTAAAGGATTTGCCAGACACAGCTTCTGTGTTGACGCCCGTGGGCAATCAGTCTGCACCTGCTCCTATGTCTGTGAGACTGACTCCATCTTCCACCACCCAGGATGGCAGGCTTAGGAGTGGGAGAGCCTATCACAGCCTGGCCAGACGGAGCTAGCTCCCGCCCACTGTCTATTTATACCTGCCTTTCCTGTTCCTCCTTTGCCTGTGATTCTTCTATGCTTGTTTCCTGGCTTGCTGCTGCTGCTTGTACTACTCATCATCTGCTTGTTATTGACCTTGGCTTTCTGACCACTCTCCTGCTCAGCGTTTGGTACCTTGTTCTCTCCTGGTTTGACTCGGCTCATTCACTACTCTTGTTGCTCACGGTGTCTCCGTGGGCAGCTGCCCCGTTTCCCTAGCTTTTGTGTACCCTTGTCTGTTTGTCTGTCTTGCACTTACTGAGCGTAGGGACCGTCGCCCAGTTTTACCCCGTCGCTTAGGACGGGTCGTTGCAAGTAGGCAGGTACTGAGTGGCGGGTAGATTAGGGCTCACCTGTCTGTGTCCTTACCCTGTCATTACACCTATGTACCCAAAATAGTACTAACGAAAACTACACCTTGGCCCGCAAAAGTCAAGCCTACATACGGCCGCATTGACGGAAAAATACAAAAGTTACGGCTTTTGGAATGCGGCGATGCAAAAACAAGTAATTTTTTTCTAAAAGGGTTTTTATTGTGCAAACGTAAGAAAACATATAAAACCTTTACATACTTGATATCCCCTTAATCGTGCCAACCCATAGAATAAAGTTAACATGTTATTTACGCTGCATAGTAAACGGTGTAAATTTATAACGCGAAAATCAATGCTGGAATAGCTGCTTATTTTCAATTCTCTCCTAAAATAAAGTTAATAAAAGTTAATCGATATAATATAAGCATCTAAAAATGGTACAATTACACAATACAACTCATCCCGCAAAAAACAAGCCCTTATACGGCTATGTCGACAGAATAAAAAACAAGTTACGACTCTTGGAATGTGACCGTGAAAAAACAAAAAATAATCCTTGGTCATTAACGCGCAAAATGGCTTTGTAAAGCATTTTCTCCCGAGTACAGCAATACCCCATATGCGATCGCAAACTGCTGTTTGGACACACGGCAGGGCTTAGAAGGAAAGGAGCGCCATTTGCTTTTTGAGCGCATACTTTGCTTAATTGGTTTCTAGGCGCCATGTCGCATGTGCAAAGCTTCCTGAGGTACCAGTACAGTAGAAAATCCCCAGATGTGACCCCATTTTCGAGACTTTACCCTCAAGGAATTAAATTAGGGTTGTAGCTAATATTGATACCCGGCGGTGTTGGCGCTAGCTCGGCTTCTGAGCTAGCGCCATCACATACACCTTCTCAGGGAGCTGTGATTGGTCAGTCTGCTGTGACTGACCAATCGCAGCAATCGCCGGCTGGCCGCTGTGATTGGTCCCCTGCCGTCTTACTATGCCGATCAACTGTCATAAACGGCACCTTTGACAGGGTGACAGTTTTTAGCCAGGACGCACCGCTACGTCCCGGTGCCTTAATGCACTGCAATACAGGACGTAGCGGTGCGTCCTGGTGCGGTAAGGGGTTAAATCTACATTTTTTTCTAATAATATGTCATTTTAGCTCAACATTTTTCATTTTTACAAGGAATACAGGAGAAAAGGCACCTTAAAATTTGTCACGCAATTTCTCCCGAGTAAGGCAATACCCCATATGTGGTCGTAAACTGCTATTTGGACACACAGCAAGGCTCTAAAGGGAAGGAGTGCCGCTGGGTTTTTGGAGTGGAGATTTACAAGATTAGATTTCTGACACCATGTTGCCTTAACCCCTTCCCGCCGCAGCCCTTTTTCAGATTTTCATTTTCGTTTTTTCCTACCCACCTTTCAAAAGCCATAACTTTTTTTTTTTCCTTCTACATAGTCCTATGAGGGCTTGATTTTTTGCAGGGCGAGTTGTAGTTTTTCATAGCACCATTTATTGTGCCATATAATGTACTAGGAAACAGGAAAAAAATTATTTGTGGGGTAAAAAATTCAAAAAAAGCGATTCCTACATTGTTTTTTGCGCATCGTTTTTACGGAATTCACTGTGCAATTAAAACAACATGTTAACTTTATTCTGTGGGTCAAAGCGATTACAGCGATACCAAATATATATAGTTTTTTCTATATTTTAGTACTTTTACAAGTAAAAACCTAACTCGCCAAATTCCGAGAGCCATAACTTTTTTATTTTCCGTCGATTAAGTGGTATGAGGGCTTATTTTTTGAGGGATAAGCTGTAGTTTTTAAAGATAGCATTTTGGGGCACATGCAACGTTTTCATCACTTTTTATTTCTTTTTTTTGTGGGAGATGAGGTGACCAAAAAAGACAGATTCTGGCGTTTACAATTGTTTGTTTTTTTTTTACGGCGTTCACCGTGCGGGTTAAATAATGATATATTGTAAGGGTATGTGCACACGTAAACTGCATTTACGTCTGAAATTATGGAGCTGTTTTCAGGAGAAAACAGCTCCGTAATTTCAGACGTAATTGCTCGTCCTCGCATTTTGCGAGGCGTCATTGACGGCCGTAATTTAGAGCTGTTCTTCATTGAATTCAATGAAAAACGGCTCAAATTACGTCCAAAGAAGTGTCCTGCACTTCTTTGACGAGGCAGTCATTTTACGTGTCGTCGTTTCACAGCTGTCAAACGACGACGCGTAAATTACAGGTCGTCGGCACAGTACGTCGGCAAACCCATTCAAACACTTTATTTGACTCATTTTTACTTTTTTTATTAGTCCCCCTAGGGGACTTCAACCAGCGATCGTTACATCGCTTGCACGATATACTGCAATACTAATGTATTGCAGTATATCATGATTCTGACAGGCTTCTATTAAGCCCTGCCTTAGGCAGCGCTTAATAGGAGCACCAAGCTGGCGGACCTGGGGTCCTTCATTAGGCCACCAGGCAGCCATAGCAACCATCCCCCCCCTGATTGCGCTGCGGGGGGTGCGAAGAGCTGTTAGAGGGGGTCGCCCCCCTCCTTCTAACGATTTAAATGCTGCGGTCGCTATTGACCGCCGCATTTAACGAGTTAAACGAGCGGGATCGCGCTCGAGCATGATCCCGCTCGTTACTCTGAAGTGTCGGCTGTAACATACAGCCGACACCGGCATCGTATGCAGTGTGTTCACTCAGTGAGCCCGTTCCATACTTCCCCTACCCAACTTTGGCGTATGGATACGTCAAATGTCGGGAAAGGGTTAAGCTAAGGTACCAGTACAGTGAAAACCCACCAAAAAATTACCCCATTTTGGAAACTACATCTCTCATGGAATTCATCTAGAAGTATTGTCAGCATTTTGACCCCGCAAGTGTTTTACAAAAATTATTATTGCAATAGATGTTGCAGATTTAAAATTGCCATTTTCCACAGATAAGCCATTTCAGTGCCCAATGTGTTGTGCCCAGCTTGTACCACTGGATACACACACCCCATAAATTGTTAAGCGGGTTCTTCAGAGTACAGTAATACCCCATATGTGGTCGTAAACTGCCGCTTAGGCACACTGCCAGGCTCAGAAGACCGCCATTTTGCTTTTGGAGCACAGATTTTGCTTGGTGGTAGTTTTGTTTGGGGTTTTACTGGAATTTCAGTTTATAATGTGGGGCATATGTAAGCTGGGCGGAGTACATCAGGGTATATCTAAGCTGGGCGGAGTACATCAGGGTATATGAAAGCTGGGCGGTGTACATTAAGGTATATGTAAGCTGGGTGGAGTGTATCAGGGTATATTTAAGCTTGGCGGAGTATATCAGGGTATATTTAAGCTGGGCAGAGTACATCAGGGTATATGTAAGTGTGCGGAGTACATCAGGGTATATGTAAGCTGGGCGGAGTACATCATGGTATATGTAAGCTGGGCGGAGTACATCAGGGTATATGTAAGCTGGGCGCAGTACATAAGGGTATATGTAAGCTGTGCAGAGTACATCAGGGTATATGTAAGCTGGGTGGAGTACATCAGGGCATAATAGGATGATGTAATAATGGGGTGAATGAATAATAAAATGAATAATCCATGGTTTGGTGTGGTACGCTTTGAAATAATCCTTTATGCACAGCCCGGATATTTTGGGTATTATACAAAATATCTGCGCTCCAGTATTGCCTAATCTTTGACTTTTTCACTAGCCCCATAAGGAGCACAAGGCCCTAAAGTTTCCTCATCTCCGCTGCATCTACGGGGTCCACCTGTGGGGTCCAGCAAATGACGATATGGAGTTTTTAGTAAAAAACTACTGGAAATAAAAAATTTGTCCGGGCCGTCATTTAGCATCATTTTGCATCATTGCGTTTTGTGAGTCATAATGTTTTTGTTTTTTTCCATTGACGGAGTTGTGTGAGGATTTTTTCTTTTTGTGGAACGACCTGTAATGTTTATTGGCTCCATTTTGGCGTACATGCAATTTTTCTTTATCACTATTCAAATTTTTGGGAGATGAGGAAACCAAAAGACAGCAATTCTAGCACTGTTTTTTGTTTTTTCTTTTTTACAGTGTTCACCTTGAGGTATAAACAATATGTTAACTTTATTCTGTGGGTCGATACGATTACAGCGACGCCAAATTTATGTAGTTTTTTTAAGTTTTACTACTTTCCCACAATAAAAATACTCATTTCTAAAAAAATCATGTTTTAGTGTCGCCGTTTTCTGACAGCCATAACTTTTTTATTTTTCAGTTGATATCGCTGTCAAAGGGCTTGTTTTTAGCGTGACGAACTGTAGTTTCTATTGGTACCATTTTGGGGTACTTTTTGATCACTTTTTATTACATATTTTTTTTAGACAAAATGGCCAAAAAAATAAATGCTGTCATTGTTCTTTTTTTGTTTTTTTTTTCTTACGCTGCTCACCGTGTGGTAAAAATAACATGATATTTTTACAGTTCAGGCCGTTCCGAACGCGGTGATACAATTATGTATAGTTTTTTTCTAATTATAAAGGACTTGATCAGGGAAACAAGGCAATTAATTGTTTTTATTACTTAAAGCATTTTGTAACTTTTTTTTTTACACTTACTAGGGGACTTGAAGATCTGATTTTCTTATCCCCGATCCAATACACTGCACTACTTATGTAGTGCAGTGTATTGTAACTGTCATTCTTCAACTGACAGCTAAGCCTATTAGGCCTAATAGGCCTCCATACTTGGATGACCAGGAAGACGTTGCTATGCTTCTTGGTTGCCATAGCAACCATCGGCACCCGCGATCGCTCACGGGAGGGGGTGGAGCCCCCTCCCTCTGTCAACAACTTATATTTGGCACTCGTTATTGACTTCCGCATTTAAGGGGTTAAACGGCCGGCGATCGCGGTAGCTGCGATTGCCGCCATTGCAGAAGTATGTCAGCTGAATAATACCACTGAAACCCTCTGAAGATAAAGCGAGCGCAACTCCTGTGCTCGCTTCATCTACAGGGCGTGACTGTATACCCTATTGCGGAAATTCACAGTTAATCAGGACGTACAGTCACGCCCATGAGCGGGAAGGGGTTAAAGGGTAACTAAACGTTTGACAAACTTCTGACATGTCATAGTGATTTTGATTGGTGGGGGTTCGAGCACTGAGACCGCAACCAATCGCTAAAACGAAGCGGCAGAAGTGCACGTGTGAGCGCTCAGCCACTTTGTGTCTGTTTGGCATTTTACAGAAATCAATGTATCGGAGTACATAGACGTTCTATTGAGCCCGTACTCAGATACATTGATTTCTGTAAAATGCCAAACAGAAACTAAGCAGCTGAGCGCTCACACGAGCGCTTCTGCAGCTTTGTTTTAGCGATTTGTGGGGGTCTCAGTGCTCGGACCCCCACCAATCAAAACTTCTGACATGTCACAAAGTTATCCTTTAAAGTGTTGCAGCAGCTTGAGTGATATATCTATCATTTCCAACCATCGTGTAAGATGTTTTCTTTTACAAAATATAACTCACATATATAACATATATATGTCATTCAAAAAAGAAAAATAACTGTGCTCAAAATACTGTCTACCCTTGAGGTAGAAATTAATAACTGATATCAGATATAGGTTTCAACAATATATTTCTGCATAGCTAGTTCTGTTGTTCACAGTGGATTTCACCCTTTTCAATATAGAAGGTTCACATGTTATAGTTCTACAGTAGGTATAAATAGATCATAAAACAGATCTCTGTATTGACCTTTGACATCTTTTTACATTTTTATTAGGTCACATCTCAGGTATCTTTTTTTCCCAACTAAATGACCCCAATTTTAATAATCTTGGTACTGGTTAATCTGGGTACTTCACCCATTCTATTTATTACTTTGGTTGCCCACCTTTGAACCTGCTCTAGCTCCATTGTCTTTTTTGTATCCTGGTGCCAAAAACTGTACACAATATTCCATATGCAGCCTGACTAGTGATTTGTAAAGTGGTAGACCTACAGTACTGTGCAAAAGTTTTAGGCAGTTGTGGGAAAAATGCTGCAAAGTAAGAATGCTTTCAAAAACAGAAGTGTTAATAGTTTTTTTAATCAATTAACAAAATACTAAGTGAATGAACAGAAGAGAAATCTAAATTAATATTTGGTGTGACCACCCTTTGCCTCTAAAACAGCATCAATTCTTCTAGATACACTTGCACAAAGTCATGAATTTTGTAGGATTATAGTCATGTGTACGATTAACCAATTACACCAAACAGGTGATAGTGTCATCATTTTTATATGTAGGTTAAAACATGGTCATTAACTGTAATATAAACAACTGTGTAGAAGGCTTCATATTGTGTGAGGAACAGCCAAACTCTGCTACAAATGTGAGGTTGTAGAATACAGTTTTATGTCACAGGTCCACCATTGCAAGACTGAGCACAGCAACAGGACACAAGGTTGTTATACTGCATCAGCAAGGTCTCTCCCAGGCAGAAATTTCAAAGCAGACTGGGGTTTCAAGATGTGCTGTGCAATCTCTTTTGAAGAGGCACATAGAAATGGGCAATAATGTGGACCTTAGACACAGTGGTCGGCCAAGGAAACTTAATGCAGCAGATCAAAGACACATTATGCTTACTTCCTTTTGAAATCGGAATATGTCCAGCAGTGCCATCAGCACAGAACTGGCAGAAACCAGTAGGACCCAGGTACACCCATCTACTGTTCTGAGAACTCTGGCCAAAAGTGGTCTTCATGGAAGAATTTAGGCCAAAAAGCCATATTTTCAATGTGGAAACAAGGCCAATTGACTCAACTATGCACAAAATCATAGGAACCAGGGTGCAAAAAAATGCCAGCTGGTGCTCTGGACTGATGAGTCAAAATTTGGTATATTTGCCTGTAACAGAAGGCATTTTGTTCGCCAAAGGGCTGGAGAGCGGTATAATAATGAGTGTCTGCAGGTAACCGTGAAGTATGGTGGAGGTTCCTTGCACGTTTGGGGCTGCATTTCAGCAAATCGAGTTGGGGATTTGGTCAGGATTAATGGTGTCCTCAATGCTGAGAAATTGAGGCAGATATATCCATCACGCAATACCATCAAGGAGGCGTCCGATTGGCTCCAAATTTATTCCGCAGCCGGGCAACATACAGCCAACATCATTAACACCTTCCCATCGTATGACATATACCTACATCATAGCCGGGTAGAGGAAGTATGTAGCAGGCTCACGGGCTGAGCCCGCTCCATACAACGCGGGGGTTGGCTGTATGTTACTTCGCTTCAGCGTGATTCCGCTTGTTTAACCCCTTAGATGCAGATAGCGATCGTGGCATTTAAAGCATTAGAAAGAGGGGACGATCTCCCTCTAACAAATATAAAAAAGAAAGAAGCAATGCAGCACTTCCAAAACAAGTGGGAGCTTTATTCACTCCAGGCATGGGGTGAATAAAGTTCCCACTTGTTTTGGGAGTGCTGCCTTGCTTCTTTCTTTTTGCCTACTCCAAGGGTCTTTGGATCAAGTTCTGTTGAAGCGTTCACCCATATCTTATCCGGTGCTGTGATATTTTGTTTTTCATAGACATGCCTCTTACAGCCCATCGGCTCCCCCATGATTGCTGAGCTCGCTCCATACAAAGCGGGTGTCGGCTGTATGTTACAGCCGACACCACACTGTAACAAGCAGGATGGGTTGTCAGAAAGAGGGGGATGACCCCTTCTAACAGCCCATTGTGCCGTCCCCCCGCGACGCGATCGCGGGTTGTCGATGGTTGGCATGGTAGCCTGGGGGCCTAATGAAGGCCCCCAGGTCTGCCATCTCTGTACACCTATTAAGTCCTGCCTCTAACAGGCCTTAATAGAAGCCTGTCAGGAGCAAAATATTCTTCAATACCTTAGTATTAGTAAATAAAAAAAAAATGTATGTACAAAACAAATTATTAAAAGTAAAAAAAGAAACAATTTCCTATTTTCGCCCTAGTGCAATGTAAAAAAAAAAATAATAAACATAATTGGTATCGCAGTATCCGTAAAAGTCTGAACCATTACAATATAACACTATTTAACACGCACGGTGAACGCTGTTTTTGGTCACCTCATCTTCCACAAAAAATTTATTAAAAAGTAATCAAAAACTCACATGTACCCCAAAATGGTACTATTATACACTACAGCTCGTTCCTGGAAAAAAATATGCCCTCATACTGAATCGACGGAAAAATAAAAGAGAGTTATGGCTCCCAGAATTTGGCGACACAAAATAAATGTTATTTTTTACAGTTAGTTTGTTTCTTGTAAAAGTAGTCAAATATAAAATATACAATATACAGTGAAGGAAATAAGTATTTGATCCCTTGCTGATTTTGTAAGTTTGCCCACTGTCAAAGTCATGAACAGTCTAGAATTTTTAGGCTAGGTTAATTTTACCAGTGAGAGATAGATTATATTTAAAAAAAAAACTGAAAATCACATAGTCAAAATTATATATATTTATTTGCATTGTGCACAGAGAAATAAGTATTTGATCCCTTTGCCAAACAAGACTTAATACTTGGTGGCAAAACCCTTGTTGGCAAGCACAGCAGTCAGACGTTTTTTGTAGTTGATGATGAGGTTTGCACACGTTAGATGGAATTTTGGCCCACTCCTCTTTGCAGATCATCTGTAAATCATTAAGATTTCGAGGCTGTCGCTTGGCAACTCGGATCTTCAGCTCCCTCCATAAGTTTTCGATGGGATTAAGGTCTGGAGACTGGCTAGGCCACTCCATGACCTTAATTTGCTTCTTTTTGAGCCACTCCTTTGTTGCCTTGGCTGTATGTTTCGGGTCATTATCGTGCTGGAAGACCCAGCCACGAGCCATTTTTAATGTCCTGGTGGAGGGAAGGAGGTTGTCACTCAGGATTTGACGGTACATGGCTCCATCCATTCTCCCATTGATGCGGTGAAGTAGTCCTGTGCCCTTAGCAGAGAAACACCCCCAAAACATAATGTTTCCACCTCCATGCTTGACAGTGGGGACGGTGTTCTTTGGGTCATAGGCAGCATTTCTCTTCCTCCAAACACAGCGAGTTGAGTTAATGCAAAAGAGCTCCATTTTAGTCTCATCTGACCACAGCACCTTCTCCCAATCACTCTCAGAATCATCCAGATGTTCATTTGCAAACTTCAGACGGGCCTGTACATGTGCCTTCTTGAGCAGGGGGACCTTGCGGGCACTGCAGGATTTTAATCCATTACGGCGTAATGTGTTACCAATGATTTTCTTGGTGACTGTGGTCCCAGCTGCCTTGAGATCATTAACAAGTTCCCCCCGTGTAGTTTTCGGCTGAGCTCTCACCTTCCTCAGGATCAAGGATACCCCACGAGGTGAGATTTTGCATGGAGCCCCAGATCGATGTCGATTGACAGTCATTTTGTATGTCTTCCATTTTCTTACTATTGCACCAACAGTTGTCTCCTTCTCACCCAGCGTCTTACTTATGGTTTTGTAGCCCATTCCAGCCTTGTGCAGGTCTAGGATCATGTCCCTGACATCCTTAGAAAGCTCTTTGGTCTTGCCGATGTTGTAGAGGTTAGAGTCAGACTGATTAATTGAGTCTGTGGACAGGAGTCTTTTATACAGGTGACCATTTAAGACAGCTGTCTTTAATGCAGGCACCAAGTTGATTTGGAGCATGTAACTGGTCTGGAGGAGGCTGAACTCTTAATGGTTGGTAGGGGATCAAATACTTATTTCTCTGTGCACAATGCAAATAAATATATATAATTTTGACTATGTGATTTTCTTTTTTTGGTAAAATTAACCTAGCCTAAAAATTCTAGACAGTTCATGACTTTGACAGTGGGCAAACTTACAAAATCAGCAAGGGATCAAATACTTATTTCCTTCACTGTAAATGATGAGGTGACCAAAAAAGACAGAGTCTGGCGTTTACAATTGTTTTTTGTTTTTTTACGGCGTTCACCGTGCGGGTTAAATAATGATATATTGTAAGGGTATGTGCAACACTGATTTCTAGCGCGTCCAGGTGCGTTGCAAGCCCCAAAGCATATGCCCTCACCCTCTCACACAAAAAAATTATCTAAATACATATACAATTAGGCGTCATGCACGGTCTGCGATTACCAGCACGGCTGGCCGCGCATGGCCACCCGTATTTTCAGCAAAAGCATGTTCTATCTTTTGCGGAGGCTTTCTACGGCCCGGATACCTTACCGCAAATATATGGGAAGGTGTCCATGGTCAATAGACATGAATGGGTCTGTAATTGCGATCTGTAATTATGGACGAAATCTACGGTCGAGCGCATTGGGGCCTTTTTAAATCATACCACTGTACCTGATTAAATATTACATGTATACTGTTACTAAACACAACTCACTATCAGGCCTCATTTACACGAGCGTATTATACGCGCGTGCGACGCGCGTGCTTTTCACGCGTGTCGTACGCACCTATAATAGTCTATGGGGCTGTTTAGACGATGCGTGAATTTTGCGCTGCGTGAGTGCGTTGCGTAAAACTCACGACATGTTCTATATTCTTGCGTTTTTCACGCAACACGCACCCATTGACTTCAATGGGTGCGTGAAAACAACGCATGCCACACGGACGGTCCTGCGTTGCTTGCGCGAAAATCACGCAAGAGCTGTCAAAAGGATGAATGTAAACAGAAAAGCACCACGTGCTTTTCTGGTTACAAACATCCAAACGGAGTGTCAAATTAGAGAAGAGCGCACCGAACTTCACCGGGTTCGGCCGAACTCGTTTTGACCGAACCCGGCAAAAAATGTTCGGGTACGCGACGTCAGGAGACAGTCACTGCCCACGGTGCTCAAAGACTTAAACTGTTTCAGCACCATGGACAGTGACTTTCGATCACAATATACATATACGTGTAAAAAAAACCAGAAGTTCGGACTTACCGATAAGTCCCGGCTCCTTCCTCCAGTCCGACCTCCCGGGATGACAATTAAGGCCAAGTGACAGCTGCAGCCAATCACAGGCCAAGCACAGGCTGCAGCCAATCACAGGCTGCAGCGGTCTCATGGCCTGCCGCGTCATCCTGGGAGGTGGGGCCGGATGACAAGAGAGGGACGCGTCACCAAGGCAACGGCCGGGAGACCGGACTGGGGGAAGCAGGCAGTTCATGGTAAGTTTGAACGTCTTTTTTTATTCACAGGTTGGTGTATATTGTGATCGGAACTCACTGTCGAGGGTGCTGAAAGAGTTCCTGCCGATCAGTTAGCTCTTTCAGCACCTTGGACAGTGACGGGCGTTGACTAGCCTCATCTCTATGATGGCGGCTGCGCGAAAATCACGCAGCCGCGCATCATACACGGATGACACACGGAGCTGTCAATTGCCTTTTGCGCACGCAAAACGCAGCGTTTTTTTGCGCGCGCAAAACGCACACGCTCGTGTAAATGAGGCCTTAGAAGACCAATGTTACTAATAATAACAACATAAAAGGTCCAAATAATACCGCCACACAATAACCACATAGTGACTGAATAATACCCCCATACTGTTACTGAATATAAACCACTACACAAAGACCAATACTACCACCATATAGTGACCATATAGTGGTAGATGCCAGTTCTAAACAGAAGCTCTGCAGACGATATGAGTGATTACAGCACATTTATACCTAGTGACTCACAGTTTTGTCTGATTAGACTCGTTCACTTTCCCTTTTCTTTTCTCCATCCAGCCCAGACCACTGTGACATCATATTCCAGCCATGACTCGTCTCTGCAGAATTTGCCACACAGACATGTTGGTTTTTTGCTTTTCCAGCACCCTCCCCACCTATACTCCATCCTCTAAACAAACTCGTAATCCACAGTGCCCCAGATGGTAATAAAGATCCCTTAGTGCTCGATACAATAAAAGTGCCCACTCAGTAACCATGCCCCCTTTGTGCCCCCTGTAGATAGTGCCACACACAGCCCTCCCCCTCTGGTAGATAGCGCCACACACAGCCCCCCTCTGGTAGATAGCGCCACACACAGCCCTCCCTCTGGTAGATAGCTCCACACACAACCCGCCCTTTTAGATAGCATCACACAGACCTCCTTGTAGATAGCACCACTTAGCCCCCCTCTTGCAGATAGCGCCACACACATCCCCCTCTTGAAGATAGTGCCAGACAGCCCCCTCTGTAGATAGCGCCACACAGCTCCCCTCTTGTAGATAGTGCAATACAGCCCCCCCCCTTGTAGATAGCATCAGACAGCCAATTGGGCAGAAAATTTAAACCCAAGTCATATATATACAGTGGATGGTCCTCAACTGATTAAGCATACCATGATCTTATTTTCCTTGCAGCAGCTGTGTCACACTGATTACATAGTTACATAAATGATAAGGTTGAAAAACACACAAGTCCATCAAGTCCAGCCTATAATTCTATTATGTTGATCCAGAGGAAGGCAAAAAACACCATGAGGCAGTTGTCAATTGAGGCAATAAATCCCTGGATAGACGTCCCATCTCCAGAATCTAGTGCCCATAACATGTATTTTTTTATTTTTTTTTTCAAGAAAGGCGTCCAGACCCTCCTTGAGCTTTCTCAATAAAACAACCATCCCAACATCCTGTGGCAGAGAGCTCCAAAGTCTCACTTCTCTTACAGTAGTCTCCATCTATGATAATGGTAAAACCTTCTTTCCTCTTGTTGTAGAGGATGCCCCCTTTTCATTGTTACAACCCTAGTTGTAAAAAAAAATCTTTAGAAAGATCTCTGTACTGTTCAGTTATATATGTGTACATTCTAATTAGATCACCCCTAACTCGTCCCTTTTGTAAGCTGAATAATCCCAAATTTAATAACCTTTCTTGGTACTGCAAACCCTCTTTTCACTTAATTACCTTGGTCGCCCGCTTTTAAACCCAGCTTTGTTCTTATACACAGCTGCCTAAAATTGTACACAATATTCCATGAATGGTCTGACTTGTGATTTGTATAGAGACAAAACTATACTATGCATGCATTCCATGACTTTATTTAGCTTGGTAGCAGCTGCCTGGCTTTGGTTGCTAAAGTAGTTTACTGTCCACCAATATCCCAAATCTTTTTCCGTAACAGTTTTACCCAGTGTTTTACTATTTAATGCTAATTTATCGAATTTGTTCTCTTGGCCCAAGTACATAACGTTACATTTATCCACAATAAACTTAATTTGCCATTTCTGTGCTCACACCTCCAGCTTCCCCAAATCCCTCTGTAACATTATATTATGCCCCTCTGTGCTGAGGGCTTGTTTGTTGGACGAGTTTTAATCATGCGGTAAAAACGACATGTTAAGTTAATTCTGTGGTCAATACGATTATGGCGACACCAAATTGATATAATTTTTATTATGATGTACTACTTTTACAAAGACAAAAAATGTTTTGTTAAATAAAAATAATTTTGTGTTGCCATAATCTGAGAGCTATAACTTTTTTATTTTTCTGTCGCTCGAGCGGACGTAAACCTTTTGTTTTGTGGGACAAGCTATAGTTTTTATTGGTAACATTTCGGGTTACGTATGACTTTTTGATCACTTTTTATTCTATTGTTCAGGGGTGAGCTAAGGTGACCAAAAACCAGCAATTATGGCTTATATTTTTATTTAAAAAAATTCAATGTTCAACCTGTGGGTTAAATAATGTTAGAATGTACCAATTATGTTTGATTTTTGATTTTTGGCATTACTTTAGGAAAAAAATGGGAAAATAATTTTTTTTATAACTTTTTATTTTTTTATATATTACAAAAACCTTTATCTATTTTTTTTTTTTTTTTTTTTGTCTGATCATAAAATACACTTAAATATATAGGTTTTATTTATTTTTTTACTGAAAAAAGAATTAAATTTAATTAAAATCATAATACTTACTGATACAAAGGCAGGTTCAAACATCAGTTACCAACAGGATGCAGACAAGCCACAATGCTATATAGAGAGGGATTGCACAGGTGCAAAATACTGATGCACACAGATAAGGTTTCTATAAGGTGCCAGTCACACGGTTACGTGTAGTGCACCAATCCAGTTTACATTTTATTAGTTACACCTATACTCAGCTCTAGCGCGCATTCCAGCACCATCTAAGTGTACCGCACAAAGTTTTGAAGACGCATTTCCCCCCAACATCGCAGGGCCAAGCTGCATTCTGCAAAGATAAACATAATAAACATGAGGTATTAGTTGATGTTTTCGCCAAAATAGCTCACTTATTAGTGATTTTTACCGGCTCTAGCAGGGCTTAATAGGAGAACAAAAATGGCAACCTATGGGGCCTTCATTAGGACCCCAGGATGCGATGACAATCATCAGCACCCCACGATAGCTTCACATGGTCATATGAAGTGACAGTGGAGGCTCTTCTAATGGTTTCGATGCCACGATTGCTTTAACTAAGTGGTTAAATGGTTGTTAGGGATGGGTGTCAATACACAGCTGACACCCACGACGTATGGAGCAGGCTCAGCCCGTTAGCCTGTTCCAGACTTGACCCCTACCAATTGAGACTTAGGGTATGTTCACACGGCCAAATTACGGACGTAATTCGGGTGTTTTACGCCTGGAATTACGTCCGAAATTACGGCTTGAATGCGTTGACAAACATCTGCCCATTGAAAGCAATGGGCTGACTTTTGTCTGTTCACACGAGGCGTATATTTACGCGTCGCTGGCAAAAGACGGCGCGTAAATATACGCCCGCGCCAAAGAAGTGTCCTGTCACTTCTTGGGACGTAATTGGAGCCGTTATTCATTGACTCCAATGAAAAGCAGCGCCAATTACGTCCGTAATGGACGCGGCGTTCAAGCGCCTGCACATGCCGTTACGGCTGAAATGACGGGGCTGTTTTCTCCTGAAAACAGCCCCGTAATTTCGGCCATTACGGACGCTGCCGTGTGAACATACCCTTACAGTTAAGTCCAACGTCGGTAAGGAATTAAATGTAAACAAATCCACTATTGTCATAAAACTGTTTGTATCACGGGCCGTGTTGCCGTTTTTAACGGCCGATTTTGACCCGTTTTGCATCGGTTTTCTTCCCTGTTCGTTTTAAAATCGGATGAATTTCATTTAAATTTGTTGCCACACACAGCCCTCTGTAGATAATGCCACAGCCCCCCTGGTAGGTAATGCCACACAGCCCCCCTGGTAGGTAATGCCACCCAGCCCCCTGTAGGTAATGCCATCCAGCCCCCTGCAGGTAATGCCACCCAGCCCCCTATATGTAATGCCACCCAGCCCTCTGCAGGTAATGCCACCCAGCCCTCTGCAGGTAATGCCACCCAGCCCCCTGCAGGTAATGCCACCCAGCCCTCTGCAGGTAATGCCACCCAACCCTCTGCAAGCAATGCCACCCAGCCCCCGGCAGGTAATCCCACCCAGCCCTCTGCAGGTAATGCCACCCAGCCCCCTGCAGGTAATGCCACCCAGCCCCCTGCAGGTAATGCCACCCAGCCCCCAGCAGGTAATGCCACCCAGCCCCCTATATGTAATGCCACCCAGCCCTCTGCAGGTAATGCCACCCAGCCCTCTGCAGGTAATGCCACCCAGCCCTCTGCAGATAATGCCACCAAGCCCCCTGCAGGTAATGCCACCCAGCCCCCTGCAGGTAATGCCACCCAGCCCCCAGCAGGTAATGCCACCCAGCCCCGTATATGTAATGCCACCCAGTCCTCTGCAGGTAATGCCACCCAGCCCCCTGCAGGTAATGCCACCCAGCCCCCAGCAGGTAATGCCACCCAGCCCCCTATATGTAATGCCAACCAGCCCTCTGCAGGTAATGCCACCCAGCCCTCTGCAGGTAATGCCACCCAGCCCCCTGCAGGTAATGCCACCCAGCCCTCTGCAGGTAATCCCACCCAGCCCTCTGCAGGTAATGCCACCCAGCCCCCTGCAGGTAATGCCACCCAGCCCACTGCAGGTAATGCCACCCAGCCCCCAGCAGGTAATGCCACCCAACCCCTATATGTAATGCCACCCAGCCCTCTGCAGGTAATGCCACCCAGCCCTCTGCAGATAATGCCACCCAGCCCCCTGCAGGTAATGCCACCCAGCCCCCTGCAGGTAATGCCCCCCAGCCCCCTGCAGGTAATGCCACGCAGCCCCCAGCAGGTAATGCCACCCAGCCCCCTATATGTAATGCCACCCAGTCCTCTGCAGGTAATGCCACCCAGCCCCCTGCAGGTAATGCCACCCAGCCCCCAGCAGGTAATGCCACCCAGCCCCCTATATGTAATGCCACCCAGCCCTCTGCAGGTAATGCCACCCAGCCCTCTGCAGGTAATGCCACCCAACCCTCTGCAGGTAATGCCACCTAGCCCCCTCTATGTAATGCCACCCTGCCCCCTGTATGTAATGCCACCCAGCTCCCTGTATGTAATGCCACCAAGTCCCCTGTAGGTAATGCCACACAGCCCCCTTTAGGTTGCACCCATCCCCCCCCTTCCAGGAGTAGTCACTGACTTCAATGTCCATATATGGACAGTGTAGTCACTGACTTCTCCTGGAGAGGAATTCCGTGCCACAGGTCGGGAATTCCGCTTCAGAAGCGAGTGACGTCACTGTGTACATATACGGACAGTGTAGTCACTCACTTCTCCTGTAGCGGAATCCCCGGCCACGGGGTCGGGGATTCCGCTTCAGAAGTGAGTGACGTCGCTGTGTCCATATATGGACAGTGTAGTCACTCACTTCTCCTGTAGAGGAATCCCTGGCCATAGAGTCAGGGATTCCGCTTCAGAAGTGAGTGACGTTGCTGTGTCCATATATGGACAGTGTAGTCACTCACTTCTCCTGTAGCGGAATCCCCGGCCATAGAGTCGGGTATTCCGCTTCAGAAGTGAGTGACGTCGCTGTGTCCATATATGGACAGTGTAGTCACTCACTTCTCCTGTAGCGGAATCCCGGGCCATAAAGTCGGGGATTCCGCTTCAGAAGTGAGTGACGTCGCTGTGTCCATATATGGACAGTGTAGTCACTCACTTCTCCTGTAGCGGAATCCCCGGCCACGGGGTCGGGGATTCCGCTTCAGAAGTGAGCGACGTCGCTGTTTCCATATATGGATAGTGTAGTCACTCACTTCTCCTGTAGCGGAATCCCCGGCCATAGAGTCGGGTATTCCGCTTCAGAAGTGAGTGACGTCGCTGTGTCCATATATGGACAGTGTAGTCACTCACTTCTCCAGTAGTGGAATCCCCGGCCATAGAGTCGGGGATTCCGCTTCAGAAGTGAGTGACGTCGCTGTGTCCATATATGGACAGTGTAGTCACTCACTTCTCCTGTAGCGGAATCCCCGGCCATAGAGTCGGGGATTCCGCTTCAGAAGTGAGTGACGTCGCTGTGTCCATATATGGACAGTGTAATCACTCACTTCCCCTGTAGCGGCATCCCCAATCCCCGGCCGGGGATTGGGGATTCCGACTCCTACAGGGAGCAAAAAAAGACCCTCCTCCTCCTCACATGCACTCTGCACTGTGAGGAGGAGGAGGAGAGAGAGCGTGAGCGACGGAATACATGGCCATCGCTCGGGACACATTCCGGTGATGGCCGTGTATTACCCGGCCCAATAGACTTCTATGGGAGCCGGGAGGCCGGGTAAACGGCCGAAAATAGGGTATGTCCCATTTTTTGACGGCCAGGTTTCCCGGGCCATCAAAAAAATCGGTCGTGTGAATAGCCCCATTAGGGGTCTATTGTTCCTACTGCAGTCGGGTGACGGAAGATTTATGAACGGCCGTCACCCGGCCGGGAAACCCTGTCGTGTGAATAAGGAATTATAAAGTGGAACATGAGAATGTTGAAAACTGAACCTGCTGAAGTGATATAATCAATTCTTTCACACATAAGCAAGCAGGAGTGTTGATAGGAAGCCAAGAACAGACAAAAGTAAAAATACAAGAAATATGCATCGATGCTAATAGCAATGCTTTTTTTTTTTTGTAACAATTCCACCATGTCTTGGAGCGCCTGTCACTAGTATTAATGTCACATGTAGCAAATCTCTTGTCGGAAACACCCAGGGGATGGGAGATCAAAGGCTTTACTCACCAAGTTCTTATAAGACTTATGATAAGAAATCTCACAAGATATTTGTCAAGCAGTCATTTCAATTTTTTTTTACCATTTACATGATTAACAAAAACAGAAGTGTCAGTAAATAAAATACTACTGTTGTTTGTAACATTATTCCTTTAATTTTTATAGTTCACTTGGAAAAATAGCAAGCAATGAATTTTTTTTTTTAATTTTGTTTCTTTTTTTTAATGGCAGGCATTATCTATAGTTAAGGCAACGTGTCAGATCCACAGTACAAGATCTATTTAAAGTCCAGGTAACATCATGGTTTCTACCAGCATTACTTTTTACATTGCCTGAGTCTACCTAGGAGTGTTTGTGAAACTTTAAAGAGGATCTGTCACAGGGGCGTAACTAGGAAAGACTGGGCCCCATAGCAAACTTTTGACTGGGGCCCCCCCTCCCCTGGGTGTCACACAACCCCCCCCCCTTGTAGATAGTGCCTTTTTTACAGCCCCCCCTGTAGATAACGCCATACAGCCCCCCCTCTGTAGATAGCGCCATACATCCCCTTGTAGATAACGCCATACAGCCCCCCTGTAGATAACGCCATACAGCCCCCTGCAGAGAACGCCATACAGCCCCCCTGCAGAGAACGCCATACAGCCCCCCCTGTAGAGAACGCCATACAGCCCCCCCCTGTAGGGAACGCCATACAGCTCCCCCCCCTGTAGGGAACGCCATACAGCGTCCCCCCTCCCAAAAAAATGCAACCTACAGTGTGTCCTACAAAATACATGTATCCCCTCTCCACAGGATCTCCACAGGATAGGGGAGACATGTGTGATCGCTGGCAGCGATAGGGAGAACGGGGGACTGAAAGTCCCCTGAAGTTCTCCATGACAAACCTCTGACTTCCAGCGTCTGCGCAGCTCAATAAAAATGAAAGGAGCGCTGGTCACGCATGCGCACAAGCACGACCGGCGCTCCATTTATTTCTCCGGAGCTGCCGACACAGACCCCGGAAGTCCGAGGTTTGTGATGGAGAACTTCAGGGGACTTTCAGTCCCCCGTTCTCCCTATCGCTGCCAGCGATCACACATGTATCCCCTATCCTGTGGAGAGGGGGGGGTGGGATACATGTCTTTTTGCTCTATTTTGCGCCTTCAGGACCAGACACCGTTTAGCCATTTTTAGCACGTGTTAGTTAAATGGCTATAACATTTTTATTTGTTGGGATAACGACGTGATTTTTGCGACGTTTTTTCCGTAGACAATGCAGATTTCTTTTTTTATCATTTTTATACACACCTTTTTTGCTATTTTAGAATTTTTATTCATAAAGTTTGAAAATAATAGTAAAAAAATAAGCTTTTTTACATTTCAGCTATTTATTTTTTTGGTAATAACATAGTTTTACCCTAAAATATACCTTTTATTTGTGATCGTCATTGTCTACCGTAAATTTTTATATATTACATGTCTATATTAGGGTAATTGGGTCAGCGCTAGCGTTACAACAATGATTGGCGGGGGGGGGACGCTTTTTTTTTGGGGGTGGGTATTATATGTGTATTTATTATTTACATTTTTTTTGCACTTTACTTTATTATTTTTTTATTACTATGGTCTGTCCCACAAAGGTCAAAGAAGACCTTTGGGGAACTTTCTATATTTTTTTTCTTTCTTTTACACCATCTTTTCCACTGTAACTGGAGCTGCACAGCAACCCCAGTTACAGGGGAAATCAGCCCTCTCATAGTGACGATTGTCACTAATAGGGCTGTGCTGGGTCTAGTTAGACCCAGCAGCAGCCTGCCACTAACGGCACCCGGCGATCATGTGAGTCACATGATCACCGGGAGGAATAGAGACAGCGCCGCTGCTGTCTCTATTCCTGTACACAGCGCGCATTCAGCGCTGTGTACAAGTCATCAGAGAAGACAGAAGCAGCGAAAGCTGCTTCTATCCTCTCCTCAGGGTCCCCGGCTGTGACTGACTGCCGGAGACCCGACATTCAGCTGCCCGATCGCGCGGGCAGCAAGTTAAAACCCGAGCCGTAGAAAGTTCAAGTGCCTGGAAGTGTGCATAAGTTGTCAAAAAGAACAAAAGTTACAGCAATTTCATGTGTTTATATCTACATTGTTAGCAGACCCATGTTACAAAGTACTGCATATTGTTTGACTCCTAAATGACTAGCCTACTTTTATTCCTTTACTGCTTTGTCCGCACTGTACAGCGTACTTGGCTCTGCTATATCACCATTACAGAACCTTGGCTTGTCTGATCATCCTCCTGAACTACCCGCTACTGTGCCGCCTACCCGCTTCATCACTGTTACCGGCCTTTGACTTCTTTACATTTACATTTCATCCCAGGAAACCGCATCAGTATCTGTTTGACTCCGTTGCTGACATCTGGACTGCCTGACCCCGGATCTTTTCCATCTCCTGTATATCTCTCCTGGTACGTTATAGTGTGTTGTTGCCCACAGCAACCAAATCTCCTATTACATTTATTTGGTCTAACTTCCACCTGCTAAACAATATCCGGGGAATTAACTAGCAGTCTAGCAAGAGACACCTCAGTCCTGTGGTCAACCTTAAACGAAGGTGTGCGAAAACGGGGTGCTATAGGTCAAATTGTGCCATCCAATAATTTTTTCCCCCTTGGTATCATAGTTAGTGAACCTTTACACTGGCATGTTAAAAAGAATACTGTTCATATAAATTAATTAGCCGCATTGTGGTCAATCTTAATATAATGTGTGCGGCAAATTTAAGCCCCCATGCCAATGAAATGCAGGTAGCCAAACAAGTAAAAAATTTAAGAGAAAAGAGGTCCTCTGGCATGTAGGGAAATCCATTATTTTTTTTCCGAATATCTCTAATGACCAGAAGCATTACATTAGAGAAATGTAAGGATATGCACATCCAGGCTTCTAACATACAAATTTTCATGCAGTTAAACTGAAATGGAAAAAAACGAAGTAATAATAGAAGATTGAAAATTAAATTGTGGAAACCAGAGGCAGACAGCTGACACCAAGGTTAATAAGATTACTGTATGCATAAATAGGGCATAGATGAATGCAATGAAAACATGGTTTTAACCCTATATAACTAAGCAGTCAGACCACACCTAGAATAATACAGGCTTCAGAGCACAAGAAGATCATAGCATGGTTTGAGAAATTTGGATAACCTTATTATATCTCTAATAAGCTTGAACCAAGAAATGTGAAAATTCTTTGTTTAATCACTGCTCACTCGAGAGAGTGGGAAGATAGGAAAAACATTGCTACAAATATGGAGACATGAGACAAAGGACACACTTGAAGACAGGATAACCTGGAGAGACAACTATAAGGGTATGTGCACACACAAAATCCAAAACGTCTAAAAATACAGAGCTGTTTTCAAGGGAAAACAGCTCCTGATTTTCAGACGTTTTTTTAAGCCACTCAAGATTTTCGCTGCGTTTTTTACGGCCGTATTTGGAGCTGTTGTTCTATAGAGTCAATGAAAAACGGCTCCAAAAACGTCCCAAGAAGTGACATGCACTTCTTGTTCGTGGGCGTCTTTTTACATGCCGTTTTTTGAAAACGAGGCGTAAAAAAACTGTCTGTCGGAACAGAACGCCGTATTTCCCATTGAAATCAATGGGCAGATGTTTGGAGGCATTCTGCTTCTGTCTTTTCAGGCATTTTTCGAGGCGTAAATGCCCCGAAATATGCCTGAAAACACTCTGTGTGAACATACCCTAAGACTAGGGATACACCTAGAGTTGTTATAACCCCCTACAAAAAAAATCGCTGTCCATACAAATGCATTGAGTAATGTAGCTTGAAAATGTCTTCAAAAACGTTATTTCAAGCAAGTGACTAGCAGTTTGTTTTTTAATAATAACTAGCAAGATCTCACGTTCTGACACTGTATTCTGCCGGCTATTATGGGTAAGTGCCAGCGGCATGATAGGAACTGCTTACCCGGAAGTTTGGACCCGGGTCCTGGGTCCTTTGCCTAATGTACACGAGCCCTACATCCCATTTTAGTTATGTTTAGTTATTTATTTTTATGGGGCTAACGACTAATTAAAACACAAAGCCTTATACAGGTTATAGATCCTCTTTAACCCCTTGGCAACATCCAACGTACATAAGTAATCCGATGGTAAAGTCCCTTTGGGAGAATTAAATAGAAGTAAGAGAAATTTGAAATAAAATTTTAAAAAAATACGGAGCTCGTTGAGTGGGGGAGTATGGAGCGGACTCGCGGGCTCAGCCTGCTCCATAGAACGAGCGTGTAGGCTGTATCTTACAGCTGACACTTCAATGTAGGAGCGCGATCCCACTCATTTAACTCGCTAAATGCCACGGTCATTAGCGACCATGGCATCTAAATGGTTAGAAACAGGGGGCGGCCCCCTGTCACATTGTAACGGTCCCCCCGCAATGCGATTGCGGGGTTCCAATGGTTGGCATAGCAGCCTGGAGGCCTGATGAAGGCCCCCAGGTCTGCCATCTTTGTATTCCTCCAGCAGGGCTTCATAGGAGAGTGTCAGTATAACGATATACTGCAATACATTACTGCACTCAAATTTTATTTTTAACAATCAGTTTATTTCCTTTCAAAAGTAGTAGAACATAAAAAAACAATATAAAATCGGTATCGCTGTAATCGCATTGACCCCGCAGAATAAAGTCAGCCTGCTGATTTTACCGCACGGTGAACGCCATAAAAATGAACCCCCCCCCCCCCCAAAGATTGAGGAATGGCTATTTTTTCCTATTCCATCCCACAAATAATTTTTTTCAAGTTTCCCAGTACATTATAAGGTACAATAAGGGTATGTTCACACGCACTGTTTTCAGACGTAATTCGGGCGTCTTACGCATCGAGTTACGCCTGAAAAAACGGTTCCATTACGCCTACAAACATCTGCCCAATGCTTGCAATTGGTTTTAC
This sequence comes from Rhinoderma darwinii, assembly GCF_050947455.1. Taxonomy (NCBI): domain Eukaryota; kingdom Metazoa; phylum Chordata; class Amphibia; order Anura; family Rhinodermatidae; genus Rhinoderma; species Rhinoderma darwinii. The sequence goes on along the minus strand of NC_134690.1, from coordinate 216,606,402 downwards.
GATGTTCTGTTCCCACGAGGTCTAATTTTACGCGTCACTGTCAAAAGACGTTGCGTAAAAAGACGCCCGAGTCAAAGAAGAGCAGGACACTTCTTGGGCCGTTTTTGGAGACGTTTTTTATTGACTCCTTTCAAAAACAGCTCCAATAACGAGCGTAAAATACGCAGCGAAAAATGTGAGTTGTTAAAAAACTCAGTAGCAAAATACGTCTGAAATTAGGGAGCTGTTTTCGCCTGAAAACAGCTGCCTAATTTCAGATGTATTTTACTACTGAGTGTGAACATACCCTTAGTGGTGCCAGCTATATTGATGGAAAAATTAAACAGTTATTTTGGAAGGTGGGGAGGAAAAACCAAAGTGAAAATCTGAAAAATGGCTGCAGCAAAAAGGTGTTAAAAAAACAACTTAGAGTAAAAAAAAAACACTTTACCCATTTTTAACAAAAGAATATGTAAGCAATAAAGCAATAAGACGTAATTGGTATTGCCGCATCTGTAAAAGTCCGAACTATTAGGCCACGTTCACACGTGGCAGAATTTTTGCGCTGCAAATGTTGGTGCAGATTTGGGGCAATTATGCAACGAATCTGCACCAACATTTGCATATTTGACGGGTAATTCAGACGTTGCAGATATCACAGCGGACTTACCACAGATTTCAGTTTTTGCATTGCAAAGGCTGAAATCCGCAGTGAAATTCCGCTTCTTCTCCACAATGCAATGAGCATGCTGCGGAGGGAAAATTCTGCACCGCAGCCTAATTTCCACACAGTTATTTTCCGCAACGTCTGAACTAAGTTTCCTAAAAATGTAAAGAAACAAATGTAAAATTCCACTGCGGACTGTCCGCGGCAGAATTCAACAGCAATTCCGCCACGTCTGAACATGGCCTTAAAAGATTATTTTATTAAACCTGCCGGGTGAATGTCATAAGGAAAAAAAAATTCACAATGCAGGCATTGTTTTTTGGTCATCTTGCTTCCAAAAATTTTTTTTATGAAAAGTGATCAAAAAGTCACATGAGAGACTCTGGCTCCCAATCTCTTGTTTAAGCAAGATTCACACAAACGTGTTCGTTTTGCATATGCAAAAACACAGCGTTTTTCCTGCATTGCAGTTCTATGTGCCATCAGTGTGTGTTCCATATGGCATCAGTTTTTTCTGTTGTGTTGGTGCACATTTTTTTATTTATATATTTTTTCTCTGCATTTCTTTAGCAACTGGTGCGTGAATCACGAACAGCACACAGATGACGACCATGTGCTGTCCGTGATTTTCACGCACACCAATGGGTGCGTGATCCGCAAAAATGAACCAGTGTTGGTCATGCTGCTAGTTTCACACAACGGAAACATGCTGTGTGAAAAATCACGCATCTCTGAATAGCCCCATTCAGTTACATAGGTCCGTGTGCTGTCCATTGTTTCACGCACAGCACACGGACGTATACAACGTTTGTGTGAACCAGGCCTCAGTGAGATAGTTTGAGACAACCTGGAGTGTGGAAAGGTGAAGGGGCTATAAATGTGAGTGGGGCCTGTGGCTATAACTGGTATGGGGTATTCTGTCTGTGACTTTACATGGGGGGGCGTTACTGTATTAGGGTCATAAAACTGACTCTACCTCTTGGAGACACAACCAATTTAAATTTTCAATTTTTTGATTTTTATAACTTTGTTATTCTTCCGTCAACATAGCCGTATAAGGGCTTGTTTGTTTTATGGTAGGTTTGTAGCAATAAAAACTACAGCTTGGCCTGCAAAAAACAAGCCCTCACATAGCAACACAACAAAACAATTAAATAGCTATGGGTCTCAGAATATGGCCCTTTTTTTTAACCCCTCCCCTCTTTGGCCACTTTTGACCTTCCTGACAGAGCCTCATTTTTCAAATCTGACATGTTTCACTTTATGTGGTAATAACTTCAGAATACTTTTACCTATCCAAGCAATTCTGAGACTCTTTACTCGTGACACATTGTACTTTATGTGACTGGCAAAATTTGCTCAATACATTCAGTATTTAATTGTGAAAAACAATTTAGCAAAAATGTTTAAAGATTTGTATTTTTCTAAATTTAAATGTATCTGCTTGCAAGACACGCAGTTATACCACGCAAAATTGTTGCTCATTAACATTCCCCATATGTCTACTTTAGATTGGCATCTTTTTTTTTAACATCCTTTTATTTTTCTAGGATGTTACAAGCCTTAGAACATTAGCAGCAATTTCTCACATTTTAAAGAAAATGTCAAAAGGCTATTTTTACAGGGGCCAGTTCAGTTGTGAAGTGGCTTTGAGGGCCTTATATATTAGAAATCCCCAATAAGTCCAACCATTTTCAAAACTTTGCCCCTCAAAGTATTCAAACCAGCATTTAGAACGTTTCTTAACCCTTTAGACGTTTCACAGGAATTAAAGAAAAGTGGAGGTGAAATTTACAAATTGCATTTTTTTTTTGCAGAAATTCATTTTTAATCTATATTCTTTGTAACACAGAGGGTTTTACCAGAGAAATGCAACTCAATATTTATTGCCCGGGTTCTGCAGTTTAGGGAAATATCCCACATGTGGCCCTAGTGTGCTAATGCACTAGTGTATTTTGGGGCCTTCTTTTTTTTAGAATATATTTTAGGCACCATGTCAGGTTTGAAGGGCTCCTGCAGTGCCAAAACAGTGGAAACCACAAGTAACCCCATTTTAGAAACTACACCCATTGAGGAAATTATCTAGTGGTATAGTGAGCATTTTGACCGCACAGGTTTTTGCATAAATTATTGAACGTAGGCCGTGAAAATAAAAACCTAATTTTTTTCAAAGAAAATGTAGGTTTAGCTAATTTTGTTTTCATTTTCACAAGGACTAAAGGAGAAAAATCACCACAAGATTTGTAAAGCAATTTCTTCCATGTAAAACAATACCCCGCATGTGGTCATAAATGGCTGTTTGGACACACGGCAGGGCTTAGAAGGGAAAGAGCGCAATTTGGCTTTTGGAGCTCACATTTAGCAGGAAAGTTTTGCAGATGCCATGCCACTTTGCAAAGCCCCTGAGGGACCAAAACAGTGAAAACGCAGAAAAAGGGACTCCATTTAAGAAACTACACCACTTGAGGAATTCATCTAGTGGTGTAGTGAGCATTTTGATAGAATTTCATAGAATTTATTAGAATTGGGCAGTCAAAATAAAAGCAATCCCTTTTCTACAATAAGACGTAGCTTTAGCTTAAAATGTTTCATTTTCTCAACAGATAAAGGAAAAAAAGAAACCCAACAATTGTAAAGCAATGTCTCCCGAGTACAGCAATAACCCATATGTGGTCCTAAACTGCTGTTTGGGCACACAGTATGGCTCAGAAGGGAAGGAGCGCCATATGGCTTCTGGAGAGCAGATTTTGCTGGATTGGTTTCTGGTCGCTATGCAGCATTTGCAAAAACAGTGGAAACCCCAGAAGTGACCCCATTTTGGAAACTACACCCCTCAAGGTAGTCAGCTGGGGATGTAGTGAGAATGTTAACCCTGCAGGTGTTTTGCAGAAATTAGTGTGCACTCGATTTTGCAGAGCGAAAATTGGATTTTTTTCCATAGATATGCCAATATGTGGTGCTGTCATATGCGTGGTTGCGGACCGTCAGGTTTACTCCACTCCTGATGGACGCAGCCATTGGTCTGCGAGCGCTGGCCCCAGTCTCCTCATCAGGAGACGCCAGCGCTCACTTCCACTCACCTCGGCCGGGTCCCGTAGGGTGCGTGCTCTCGCTTGTGCCCGCTCTTAAAGGGACAGCATGCACACCGGACTTTAATGTTTAATCAGACCACGAATGCCATGGACTATAAGAGGGGCTCAGCCCCTTGCTTCGATGCCAGAGCGTTGTTTGTCGTATCCTAGTTTGTCTATGCAAATGGTCACCAATTGTTTTCCAGTTCCCATTGTTTCCTGTATCCTGTATCCCGTGCTATCCTGGTCAAGTACCGTGCTGAGCTGTAGTCGTGCTGTGCTGTATTACACACCTGTCCTGCTACTCCACGCCTGACGTCTACCCGCTACCTAGTCCCATCAAATCCTGCCTTGCTACTGTCCGAGCTGCCACAGGTACCCTATACGAACTATAGACTGTTACCTGCGCCCTGTTGGCCAGCTGCCATACCGCCAAGGCGGTACGGCCAAGTGGGTCCACGAACCCTACGTGACAGGTGCCCAGCTTGCGCCACCATAACAAGACAGCTCTCTAATTATTATGCTGTGCTTCCTGGCTTTAGAATCACCCTACATGTGGCCCTAATCTTTTGCCTGGACATTTGACAGGGCTTAGGAATGTAAGAGTACCATGTAAAATTGATTTGCAAAGTATTGGTTCACAATTGCAGAGGCTCTGATATGAAGTAATAAAAGAAACCCCTAAGAACTGACCGCATTTTGGCAACTACACCCCTCAAGGCATTTATTAAGGGCTATAGTGAGAATTTTCACCCCCTAGGTATTTTCCATAAATGAATGTGCTGCGGATGGTGCAAAGTAAAAATTTAAATTTTTCCCTAGATATGCCATTTCAGTGGCAAATATGTAGTGCCCAGCTTGTGCCACTGGAAACACACACCCTAAAAATTGTTAAAAGGTTTCTCCCAGGTATGGCGATGCCATATATGTGGAAGCAAACTGCTATTTGGGCACACTGTAGGGTTCAGAGGGAAGGAATCGCCATTTGGCTTTTGGAGTATGGATTTTGCTTGGTAGTAGTTTTGCTTAAGAGTTTTACTGGTATTTTAGTTTATAATGTGGGGGCATATGTAAGCTGGGCAGAGTACATCAGGGCCATAGTTGGTGGTATAATAATGGGGTAAAAAAAACAATAAAAGAATCCATAGATATGTGTTACGCTGTGAAGCAATCCTTTCTGCACAGGCCAGTGTCGTACTGATAAATGTCCTTCCTTATCCCTCTTTTGATCCACACTCTGCAACTTTGCAGTTTGGGGAATTTTGCTGGGAAAGTGTTGTCCTTGCATAATACAGACACCCTCGCTTCCAGCAGATATGTTTGGGCCCTACCCTTCCTGGTTCCCTAATTTTAGAGCCTTGATAATCGCCTCTTGAAACAGAACAAATGTTCCTCTCGGGCTGCACAACTGCATATTTTTTTATTTCCTGACGTATTGGAGCCTTAACTAATTTTATTTTTTGATAGACGTAGTGGTATGAGGGCTGTTTTTTTGCGGGACAAGCTGTAGTTTTTATTGGTACCATTGCGGTACATGCAACTTTTTGATCACTTTTTATTCTTTTTTTTTTTCTTTGGGAGGCCAGGTGACCAAAAAACTGCAATTATGGCATTTTTTTTTATACAGCGTTCACCATGCTTTAGAAACTACATGCTAACTTTATTCTGCGGGTCAGTCCGATTCCGGCGATACCAAATTTATAGCACTTTTTTATGTTTTACAACTTTTTGCACAATAAAATTACTTTTGTTAAAAGAATGTATTTTTTCTGTCGCCAAGTTGTGAGAACCATAACGTTTTAATTTTTTAGTCGACGGAGCTGTGAGGGGGCTTGTTTTTATGAGACAAGGTATAGTTCTTATAGGTACCAGTTTTGGATACATGTGACTTTATGATCACTGTTTATTCCAATATTTGTAGGGCAAAGTGACCAAAAAACAGAAATTCTGGTATGGTTTTTTTAAGGTTTTTTTTTTTTACGCCGTTTACTGCGTGGAATGAATAACATAATATTTTTATAGTTCAGGCCGTAACGGTCGCAGCGATACCAAATATGTATGGTTTATTTATTTTTTTAAATTATTTTTTATATCTTTTACACTTTTTTTTAAGTCCCACTAGGGGATTTGAAGGTCTGACTGTGTGTTTTTCTAATACATTGCACTACCTATGCAGGGCAATGTATTAGATCTGTCAATCATTCACTGACAGAAAGCCGATTAGGCTTCGCCTCTAGACGGGGGCCTAATCGGCTTCCATAATGGCAGAGCACCATTGTTAGGCCTCCTGCTGCCATAGCAGCAGTTGGCAGTCCTACAATTGCAGGGCAGAGCTGCCAATCTGCTAGCAACCTCTAAGATGCAGCGATCGCTTTCGATTGCTTTATCTAAGGGGTTAATGGCAGGGATCAAAGCTAGCTCCGGTTCCTGCCGTTACAGGTGGATGTCAGCTGTAACATACAACTGACATCCACCACTGATGACACCTGCTCAGCTCCTGAGCCGTCGACAACTTGACGTTGGCAATGGAAGCCTTTCAGGTCCCGTCTCAGGGCGGGGCTTGAACGGCTTTCGTGCTAGGCAGACCGGGAGGCCAGTATTAGGCTTCCTGTCGCCATTGCAGCTACCGGGACCCCAGCAATTTCATTGCTGGGATGCCGATGAGCTGCAAACTCCTTAAATGCAGCGATCGCTTTTGACCTCTGCATTTAAGGGGTTAATGGCGGTGATCAAAGCTAATTTCGGTCCCCGCCATTACAGCCGGATGTCAGCTGTAATACATGATGATGGCACCGACTCAGCTTCTGAGCTGATGCCATCCATTTGTCGTATGGATACGGCAAAATGCGTGAAGCACTGGCTTTCCATGACGTATCCATGCAACAAATGTCGGGAAGGAGTTAATCAAAGGCCGTCATATTTTGGTTTTTTTGCAGCAAGAAACGTCTGTTTTCACACAAATTTGCGCTTTTATGCCGCACCTAACATTTTACACCAGAAAGTGACGTAATTTCTGGCAGGAAGCTCGGAGCTGACGTAGATCTCACCGTCAGTCGCATGGACAGCAAAAGACACTAATACTAATTTATTAAAAGACACATGTATTGAGTCTTATTGTTACGGCTACTGACTAAGACTGGCATGTGAAACGCCAGTCTTAATACAGCACGTGTGCAAAAGTATTTTTACTTTTTAAAAGTAGCTAAAGATAAAAAAAACCTATTTATATTGGGATCAATAAAGCACCCACTTTTTTCACCATAAGCCTTTGTGAGTGCTGCCTATTTACTGCTTTTTGTCTAGAGGGACAGTGGGCAGTTCGCTAAGGATTTGGATTCTATTTTTGTATATATATATATATATATATATATATATATATATATATATATATATATATATATATATATATATATATACTCACACACTATTTGGTATCACCGCAATCCTATTGATCCGCAATAAAGTGAACGTCATTTTTAGAGCACGGTCAAAGCTGTAAAAGGAAACCCCCAAAAACAAAATTTTGTTGTTTTCTTTTCAATTTCACCCAACAAAATAATTTTTAAAAGTTTCCCAGTACATAATATGGTACCATTAAAAACTACAACTCGTCCTGAAAAAAGAAGTTCTCATACGGATATGTTGACAGAAAAATGTAAAAAATTATGGCTCTCAGATAGGGACATTGATGGATTTTCAGATGTAAAATTGTAAATGAAAAGGAAATGAAAATTCACTTTGTCTCCAAGTGGTAGAGTAAGCCATTTAACCCTAAAACAATAACGCCCCCCCCTCATATTTATATCCCCTTAGGGTATGTTCACACACTAGACTAAAAACGTCTGAAAATACGGAGCTGTTTTCAAGGGAAAACAGCTGCTGATTTTCAGAAGTTTTTTAAGCCACTCACGATTTTCGCTTCGTTTTTTACAGCCGTTTTTGGTGCTGTTTTCTGTAGAGTCTATGAAAAACAGCTCCAAAAAGTGTCCTGCACTTCTTTTTCGCGGCCGTTTTTTTATGCACCCGTTTTTCAAAATGGCCATGTAAAAAAACGGCCAATCGGAACAGAAAGCTGTTTTTCTTGTTGAAATCAATGGGCAGATGTTTGAAGGCGTTCTGCTTCTGATTTTTCGGCCGTTTATGGCCTGAAAAGCGGCCGAAAATAGGCCTTGTAAACATACCCTTACCTTTCAACACTTGGAAATGGGTAGGTGTCTCTCTGCGCTTGATGTTGCCACCTGCAGGCTGCATTTGTTATGACTCCTCCTAGATGGGAGAAAATATAACTAACAACTGCATCATGGCTTCCCATAAGGTATGACTTGGCGGGACGCAGGAAGGGACATCAGGAAGGCTATAAATCAGGGTGATGTAAACCACTGGTTTCTCTCTTTCCAAAGGTAACACAACATTGGCAATCAAAGGAGGAGGGAAGCATCCTAAGGGGTCATGCCACTATTCTTACCAAAAGGGAAATTGCAGAGTGCAGGGTCCTCCTTTCCAGGGAGGGTGGTATTTGCTAGTGGCTAATTTTTGTTATGGAGTTCCCTAAATTCGATATGAGAACAGCACTTTTATCCTACTCATATAGGAGCTCATTGAGACTTACCCTGTTGGACTACTCCTATTAATAGAAAGTCAATCGAAATATCCAGCTACTGACAGATTCAGATTGTTAAATAATCCGACAGTTATTATCCAAAAAACACAAGATGGCACTATTGGACTCTACTTTACCAAGTAGTCCTTTTAAATATGTTGTGCTTATAATAGCAGCACATTTTTGTTTCTGCAGCTACACAATTCTGCATTTAGAACAGTCTTTACTTTCATGTTCTGTTCACCTTGCAAATGCAGTGTATATATGTCTCCAATGAAAACCTGTAGAGTTAAAAACAAAGCTGCTTTTATTTTAACATTCTGTATTAGAAAAAGGGGGCTGCAAAAAAAAGATATATATTTTCATAAAACGTTTGCCAATTTCACAGACTCGCATAGTGTAGCTTTGCTTTGATTTCTACACAACATTTCTCATCGGTTACATTATTTACACACACAGAATATATCTGTTCAACCAAGATGTTAGCTCAAAAACACTGAACGTTTGACATCACTGTCAAGTCGCATCAATTCGCTGTAACAAAATGCAATATAACCTCTCCCATCTGTTCTGGTTTTTATTGTTTCTATAGAAACCACTGTAGCTTGACAGTTCGCTGTCTTGCTGCTTTTGTATACACTGAGTGGATGAAACAGAAAAAAACAACCCACGGTATTGATTGACCTTTTCTAATTAAATGGTTTAGACTTCTTCAAGAGAAAAGAAACACTTATGTTGGATTTATGTAAAAAAGGCAATGGCTGGAAAATGCTTTTGTAATTTTACAATGATAAACTGCGAATTGATCAAATTCATGCAGATCATTCATTCATTCACACAGCTTAACCTTAGAAAGCTATAGACAGCCATTCTTTCAGAAGTTTCCAATGATTTAGGTGTGGTATTATGATATAGAATTTCTAATACAGACTTCTTGATCATCTTGCACAATGTTAAAGGCGTTTCCGAGATCTGATAACTATTTTAATTTATTTCCGCCTGCCTTAATTTTCCCCACATAACCCGCCAAAGATGTTTTTTTTACTGTTCAAGTAATTTTCATCATAAAAACTTCATTCATTGCCATCCCACACTTTGTTGACATCCCTCCGTTACTTCTATGACTGCTTTTGGCTCTGCTCCCAGCATGCACTGGTTAGCTTTTGCACTGGCATGCAGTGGTATACGTCGCTTGGCAAGTGGATCTTTCCCAGGGCTGGAGACCCCGGGAAGATCTTCTACTAGCGCTTTGCCCAGGGACTCTGGGTCTGTTCCTTATGTCCATATATGTTAGGCCTCGTTCACATCTGCGTCGGGACTCCGTTCATGGTTTCCATCTCACTTTTCTGTCAGGGGAACCCATGAATGGAAACCAAACTGAAACAAACGGAAACCATAGCTTGCCATTTGCATTAACATTGATTTAAATGGTAACGCATTAGTTGCAAATGGTTTCCGTTTGTCTCCGTTCTATAAGGTTTCCGTTGTTTTGACGGAATCAATAGCGCAGTGGACTGTGCGGTTTTGATGCATTTTTTTTAACTGCACCTCAAACGCTACATGTGAATATACCCTCTCCCGCACAAAAACTATAACTAAACTTTTCCCTCGCATAACATCTACAGCAAAGCCCCCCTACCCTACACAAATGAACTACAAGGGTCTAATCACACGTCGAGGTCATATCACGTTGTTTGCAACAGTTTTTGTAAAATTGCTTTATAACCATGTCATTTGCCATGGTTTTGCGAATATGCAAAAAAACAAAAACGCAATGTGACCATAACCTGTGAGTATATGCTAAATAAGTTCCAACACACACGGCATTTACAGTCAAATCACCCCTCCCCCACAAAAATATTTTAAAGGTTACAGCCACTACACCTTTGAAAACATTTTTTTTAAATAAAAATGTGTATCAGTGTGTTTTATGCAACTTTGCAATTACATTTTATTCAAAATAATTTTTACTTTTTGAGATACAGCTGCTTTATATCCTGTATACAGAGCAGCTGTATGTAGCACTGAAACCTGTATCCTTGAGGTCCTTGACCGGTTCAGTGACAGCGGATCCTGCGTGTCTCTGACACGCAGAATCGAGCTGTTAGGCCTGGTTCCCACGGGGTGGATACGCACATTGTGGTGTGGTTTTTCGGACGGAAATTCCTCTGTGCAAAAAAAAGCGCTTATACTTAGCCCCTCCTCTGATGTCCGCTCCGGCCTCCCTGGATGACGTTGCAGGCCATGTGACGCTGCAGCCTGTGATTGGCTACAGCGGTCACATGGGATGCAACGTCATCCCAGGAGGCTGGACTGCAGGAAGAAGGACATGATTTAAATTCCACACCGCAGGTCAATTTATTAACATTTATGCTATGGTTTTTTTCCGCAGTGCGGGCATGAGATTTACAAAATCTCATACTCTTTGCTGCTACTGTAAATGCTGCGGAATTTCCGCACAGAATTCCGTTGTGGAAATTCTGCAGCGTTTAGCTACGTGGGAACCCGGCCTTACCGATCACATCTAAATTATAAACAAATAAGTGATCGATAACAGCTTGATCTGACCGCTGTCACTGAAAATGTAGAAATATCCGGCACACAAACAAATGTGGTTCAATTTTTCGATTTGATTAAATTTGATGCCATGGGCAATGTGCGTGCAACGTTTCGGTTCAATGACCTTCGTTAGGCACTAGATCCCACTTGGCGTATGATTCTTTAGTTATATCGCGCTGCAGTCAGTATGGCGGCTTGCCGCTTCGTTATAGCGCTCAAAATGTCAGTCCCACTGACCTGACGGATTCAGGTCACAGAACTAGATACAGCTGCTCTGTATACAGGATATAAAGCAGCTGTATCTCAAATAGTAAAACTATTTTTAAATAAAATGTAATTGCACAGTTGTACCAAACACACTGAAAGACATTTTTATTTAAAAAAAAAAGTTTTCAAAGGTTTACATAGCCTTTAAACAGAATCCCCTGAGATGTCAGGCCGCATGTCGGCCAGCATTTCCCGGACCGAACACAGTGCAGGGAGGAACGCTACTAGCATCATAGTTATGTACGATGCCAGGAGTCCCTGCTTCGCTGCGGGAAAACTGTCCTGTACTGTAATCATGTTTTTAGCACGGGACAGGGGAGGCCGGGAACCTGGCATCATACATAACTAGGATGCTAGGAGCCCGGCCCCCTGCACTGTGTTCGGTCCGGGAAATGCGGCCATCATGCGGTCCGTATATCACGGACTGAACACGGTCGTGTGAATTAGGTCTTAGGAACAGTTCACACGTAACGTAAATACTGCCGTTTTTCCGCAACAGAACGTTGCAAAAAATCCGCAGCAAATACAGTCGCAGCAGAGAGGATGAGATAGAACAAATGTCATCCACACGCTGCGCAAGAACTGAGCGGTAAAAACGCTCAGAAAATGACTTGCTGTGCAGAATTTTATTCCGCAGCATGTCAATTGTATTTGCGGAGTCGCAGCTTATTTGTTGCGGGTTTTCTTCATTGAATTTAAAAAAATGCAACTCATAAAAAAAAAGAAAAAATCTTATACTTACACAGGAGTCTGGGTTTCTTCCTCCCTCCAGCGCGGCCTCCTAGGATGACGTTTCATCCCATGTGACTGCTGGCAGGCCGGCTAAATGCTGCAGTTTCCGCAGCGGACATTTCGGGCGAAAAACTGCGCCACAGTTTGGTGTGGAGTTTCGGCCGGAAATTCCCTGCGGCGCTCAAGGTGGATACGCTGTTAGGGATCTGCCAGGTACTTCATCTAGGTATACTCCTGGGATTAATCAATCCACACCTGAGGCCAGACCTGTTCGACTGACACCATCTCCCACCAACCAGGGTGGCAGGCTCAGGAGTGGGAGAGCCTATCGCGGCCTGGTCTGTCGGAGTTAGCTCCGCCCCCTGTCCTTTATTACCTGCCCTGTTCTCTCTCTCAGTGCTTGTAATTCTTTTGGATTCCTGGCCCCACTGCTGCTTGCTCCAGCCTGCTTCTGCCGTGCTTCTGCCTTGCTGCAGTTCTGCTTGACCTGCTTTGCTTTGCCCCTGGCTTGCTTCTGTCTCCGTGCCCGCTCGGGTGTACTCACTTCGTCCTGGTCCTGACTGTTCGTTCGCCGCTCCGTTTCCTCGTGGCGTTCCGTGGCTCCTGCCCCTTCCCTTGCGTGTTCCCTGTTTGTTTTCCTGTGCACTTAGACAGCGTAGGGACCGCCGCCCAGTTGTACCTCGTCGCCTAGGGCGGGTCGTTGCAAGTAGGCAGGGACAGGGCGGTGGGTAGATTAGGGCTCACTTTCCCTTCACCTCCTTCCTGCCATTACATAATTACAAGCCCTTACCTAGTCTACCATTTCTCCTACGCTGACGCTATCATGGACCCCCTTGAGACCCTGACCCAGCAGATGCAGGGCCTCTCCCTACAGGTCCAGGCCCTGGCCCAAAGGGTCAATCAGGGTGACGCTGCTTTAGTAGTACCCCTCACCTCACCTCTAGAACCCGACCTCAAGTTACCTGACCGGTTTTCAGGGGACCGTAAGACGTTTCTCTCCTTCCGGGAGAGTTGCAGACTGTATTTCCGTCTAAAGCCCCACTCCTCAGGTTCCGAGAACCAGCGGGTGGGTATCATCATATCCCGACTCCAGGAAGGGCCCCAAGAGTGGGCCTTCTCCTTGGCTCCTGACGCCCCTGAACTTTCCTCTGTTGATCGTTTTTTCTCTGCCCTCGGACTAATTTACGACGAGACTGACAGGACTGCTTTAGCCGAGAGCCAGCTGGTGACCTTACGTCAGGGTAGGAGACCGGTTGAGGAATACTGTTCTGATTTTAGGAAGTGGTGCGTAGCTTCTCAGTGGAACGATCCGGCCCTAAGGTGCCAGTTTAGGTTAGGATTATCTGACGCCCTGAAGGATCTGCTGGTTAGCTACCCCTCGTCTGACTCCCTTGACCAGGTTATGGCCCTAGCAATACGACTTGACCGACGTCTCAGGGAACGTCAGCTAGAACGCTTCAGTGTGCTCCCCTCTGACTTTTCTGCGATCCCCCCCGAGGTCCCGTCTCCTCGCCCCTCCACGGAGGACTCGGAGGTACCTATGCAACTCGGGGCCTCCATGTCCCCTCGACAACGTAGGGAGTTTCGCAGAATGAATGGTCTCTGCTTCTACTGTGGGGACGACAAGCATCTACTGAACACCTGTCCCAGGCGCAAGAATAAGAAGCCGGAAAACTTCCGCGCCTAAGTGATCATCGGGGAGGTCACTTGGGCGCACAGGTATTTCCCGTTAATGTGAAACGCAATAAAATTTTGCTTCCCTTTCAGGTCTCGTTTGCTGGCCGGTCTGCCACGGGCAGTGCTTTCGTGGATTCTGGCTCATCTGCTAATATCATGTCTGTGGAATTTGCTATGTCTCTAAAGATGCCTTGTATTGATTTACCTTATCCTATCCCTGTAGTAGGTATCGACTCAACTCCCCTTGCTAATGGTTATTTTACTCAGCATACTCCTGTTTTTGAACTCCTGGTTGGCTCCATGCATTTGGAGCAGTGCTCTGTACTGGTGATGCAGGGATTATCGTCTGATCTGGTATTAGGTCTTCCCTGGTTGCAGCTGCATAATCCCACGTTTGATTGGAATACTGGGGATCTCACCAAATGGGGTAATGAATGTCTTATGTCATGTCTTTCTGTTAACTCTATTTCTCCCCGGGAGGAGGTAAACACGCTTCCTGAGTTTGTTCAGGACTTCGCCGATGTGTTTTCTAAGGAGGCCTCCGAGGTGTTGCCCCCCCATAGAGATTACGATTGCGCTATCAATTTGGTGCCTGGTGCCAAGCTTCCTAAGGGTAGGATATTTAATCTTTCATGTCCTGAACGTGAAGCTATGAGGGTGTATATCCAAGAATGCCTGGCCAAGGGTTTCATTCGCCCCTCGACTTCTCCTGTAGGTGCTGGCTTCTTCTTCGTGGGGAAGAAGGATGGTGGTCTTAGGCCGTGCATTGATTATCGTAACCTGAATAAGGTCACCGTAAGGAACCAGTACCCACTTCCTTTGATTCCGGATCTTTTTAATCAGGTTCAGGGAGCCCAATGGTTTTCTAAGTTCGATCTACGGGGGGCGTATAACCTTATCCGCATCAAAGAGGGGGATGAGTGGAAAACTGCGTTCAACACACCCGAGGGTCATTTCGAATACCTGGTCATGCCCTTTGGGTTGTGTAATGCCCCTGCTGTCTTCCAGAATTTTATTAATGAAATCCTGAGAGAGTACCTGGGTAATTTTCTTGTTGTGTACCTTGATGACATACTGGTGTTTTCCAAGGACTGGTCCTCCCACGTGGAGCATGTCAGGAAGGTGCTCCAGGTCCTTCGGGAGAATAATCTGTTTGCTAAGACTGAAAAATGTGTCTTTGGGGTACAGGAGATACCATTTTTAGGGCAAATCCTCACTCCTCATGAATTCCGCATGGACCCTGCCAAGGTTCAAGCTGTGGCGGAATGGGTCCAACCTGCCTCCCTTAAGGCGTTACAGTGTTTTTTAGGGTTCGCCAACTATTACAGGAGATTTATTGCCAACTTCTCGGTCGTCGCTAAGCCTCTTACGGACCTTACCCGCAAGGGTGCTGATGTCCTCCATTGGCCCCCTGAGGCCGTCCAGGCCTTTGAGACTCTCAAGAAGTGCTTTATCTCGGCCCCTGTGCTGATTCAGCCCAACCAAGAGGAGCCATTTATTGTGGAGGTTGACGCTTCCGAGGTGGGAGTGGGGGCCGTCTTGTCCCAGGGTACCAGCTCCCTCACCCATCTCCGCCCCTGTGCTTACTTCTCTAGGAAGTTTTCGCCCACGGAGAGTAACTATGATATTGGCAACCGCGAACTTCTAGCCATTAAATGGGCTTTTGAGGAGTGGCGGCACTTCCTGGAGGGGGCCAGACACCAGGTAACGGTCCTTACGGATCACAAGAATCTGGTTTTCCTAGAATCGGCCCGGAGGCTTAATCCTAGACAAGCTCGGTGGGCACTATTCTTTACCAGATTTAATTTCTTGGTTACCTATAGGGCTGGGTCCAAGAATATTAAGGCTGATGCTCTGTCACGTAGTTTCATGGCCAATCCTCCTTCCGAGAAGGATCCTGCTTGTATTTTACCCCCTGGTATAATCGTCTCTGCCACGGATTCTGATTTAGCTTCTGATATCGCGGCTGATCAGGGTGCAGCTCCCGGGAACGTCCCTGGGGACAAACTGTTTGTTCCCCTGCAATACCGGCTGAGGGTACTCAGGGAAAACCATGACTCTGCTCTATCTGGTCATCCTGGCATCTTGGGCACCAAACACCTCATTACCAGAAACTATTGGTGGCCTGGGTTGCCTAAAGACGTTAGGGCTTACGTCGCCGCTTGTGAGGTTTGCGCTAGGTCCAAAACCCCTAGGTCCCGACCTGCGGGCCTACTACGTTCCTTGCCCATTCCCCAGAGACCTTGGACCCATATCTCCATGGATTTTATCACCGATTTGCCTCCATCTCAGGGCAAGTCGGTGGTGTGGGTGGTAGTCGACCGCTTCAGCAAGATGTGCCACTTTGTGCCCCTTAAGAAGCTACCTAACGCCAAGACGTTAGCTTCTTTGTTTGTGAAACACATCCTGCGTCTCCATGGGGCCCCAGTCAATATCGTTTCTGACAGAGGGGTACAATTTGTTTCCTTATTTTGGAGAGCTTTTTGTAAAAAGTTGGAGATTGATCTGTCCTTCACCTCCGCCTTCCATCCCGAAACTAATGGCCAAACAGAAAGGACCAACCAATCCCTGGAACAATATTTAAGGTGTTTCATCTCTGACTGTCAATTCGATTGGGTCTCATTCCTTCCCCTTGCTGAATTTTCCCTGAATAACCGGGTCAGTAACTCGTCAGGGGTCTCCCCGTTTTTCTGTAATTTCGGGTTTAACCCAAGGTTCTCCTCCGTCTCCCCTGGTTGTTCCAATAATCCTGAGGTAGAGGATGTTCATCGGGAACTGTGCACTGTCTGGGCCCAGGTTCAGAAGAACCTAGAGGCGTCCCAGAGAGCACAAAAGATTCAGGCGGATAGTAGACGTTCTGCTAACCCCCGGTTTGTCGTCGGGGATTTGGTCTGGTTGTCGTCCAGGAACTTGCGCCTTAAGGTCCCGTCCAGGAAGTTTGCTCCCCGATTTATTGGACCTTATAAGATCATTGAAGTCCTCAACCCTGTATCCTTCCGTCTGGAGCTCCCCCCATCCTTTCGCATACATGACGTCTTCCATGCCTCCCTCCTTAAACGCTGCTCCCCGTCCTGGTCCCCCTCGAGGATACCTCCTGTTCCCGTTCTCACCCCTGAGGGGGTGGAATTCGAGGTGGCCAAGATTATGGACAGTAGGATGGTCCAGGGCTCCCTCCAGTACCTGGTCCATTGGAGAGGATACGGGCCGGAGGAGAGGACTTGGGTACCTGCCCGTGATGTTCACGCTGGGGTATTGATCAGGAGGTTCCACCTTCTCTTCCCCACTAAACCGGGTCCCCTTAGTAAGGGTCCGGTGGCCCCTCATAAAAGGGGGAGTACTGTTAGGGATCTGCCAGGTACTTCATCTAGGTATACTCCTGGGATTAATCAATCCACACCTGAGGCCAGACCTGTTCGACTGACACCATCTCCCACCAACCAGGGTGGCAGGCTCAGGAGTGGGAGAGCCTATCGCGGCCTGGTCTGTCGGAGTTAGCTCCGCCCCCTGTCCTTTATTACCTGCCCTGTTCTCTCTCTCAGTGCTTGTAATTCTTTTGGATTCCTGGCCCCACTGCTGCTTGCTCCAGCCTGCTTCTGCCGTGCTTCTGCCTTGCTGCAGTTCTGCTTGACCTGCTTTGCTTTGCCCCTGGCTTGCTTCTGTCTCCGTGCCCGCTCGGGTGTACTCACTTCGTCCTGGTCCTGACTGTTCGTTCGCCGCTCCGTTTCCTCGTGGCGTTCCGTGGCTCCTGCCCCTTCCCTTGCGTGTTCCCTGTTTGTTTTCCTGTGCACTTAGACAGCGTAGGGACCGCCGCCCAGTTGTACCTCGTCGCCTAGGGCGGGTCGTTGCAAGTAGGCAGGGACAGGGCGGTGGGTAGATTAGGGCTCACTTTCCCTTCACCTCCTTCCTGCCATTACATACGCTGTGTGCTTTTATGCAGCGTATCCGCCCCATGTGAACTCAGCCTAACAGTTAAGTTCCCCCTCCCCAAGAAAATTAATAATGAATCCCTTCCCCCACACATAGCATTCACAGCCAAGTCCCACCATCCCCCACATATAGCATTTGACACAAAATCCCCTCACCCACATATAGAATTCACAGCCAAGTCCCACCCTCCCCCACAAAAACGTTTTACACAAAATCCCCTCCCCCACATATAGCATTCACAGTTACGTCCCCCCCAAAAAACATTTGTAAAGAATCCCCCACAGATAACATTACAGTTCCCTCTTACCTGTCCTGGAGGAATCTTCCTCAGCAGTTACAAGTTGCAGTCAGGAGGGATGGCTGTGTGTCGCTGCTCCTCTCCAGCTCTTCCTTCTTCCTCCGTCCTCCCTGTCTTGTGGGCGGCTCCCTCCACACGTGACACGGAGCTTCTGTTTCCTGCTCATGCAGCATCTTCCTCTCAGGGCCCCAGCGTAAGTTACTTCAGAGTAAAGAACGGCCCGTTACGTTGCAAGGTCCATTCCTTTCTCCCAGTAATTAGCGCTGGGGACCACAATGAAATGTTTAAAGTAGCGGGTGGGCCCCTTCTTTTCATCCTTGTTGCCGGGCCCCTGACACGAGTAGCAGCAGTACTGCCCTGATGGCGGCCATGATTGATATAGCAAAGTTTCTCAAGAGGATAATCGTGCCTAGCAAAGATCCAGCATACATGATGTGTTTGGCAGAAAAACAGACTGTACGCTAAGGTCATATTTAGCAGCTTCAGCCCAAGCAAAGATGTATTTTTTCTGCTGGTCAAGAAGACAATCTTTAAAGAATAAATTTATGCTGGCTTGGAAGTGCCAGTAGGTATTCAAGCACATTCCACAAAAGCGATGGCACAGAAGGGCAATGTACCATTAGAGTTAAAATTTGCAAGAAAAACTAAGTAAACACTTTGGAATTATCTGGATTTCTGCATTGATTATTAATAAAATGTGGTCTGATTGTTATCTAAGCAACAATTATAGACAAACGATCTAACTAAACTAAAAACACACAAACAGTTGTGTCAGTTACTTGTAAGCTTTCTGTCACTGCCTTGTTTCATCAACTAACGTCTCTTTAGCTTGAGATTATGGAGTGCTGTCCTACATTTTCCTGTAACATGCTTTGATACACCTGAATTTATTGTTTCCTCAATGATTGCAAGGCATCCAGGCCCTGAGGCAGCAGAGCAGCCCCAAACCATCATGCATCATCCTCCATGTGTGACAGTTGAGAAGAGGTTTTGGTGTGCAGTATTCTTTTTCCTTTAAACATAGTGTTGTGTATTGTATTACAAAGTACCAATTTTGCCTCATCTGTCCATAGAACATTGTCCGAGAAGAATTGTGGAACATCCTAGTGGTCTAGAGCAAACATGAGACAGGCGGCAATGTTTTTTTTTTTTTTACAGCAGCGGCTTTCCTCATGGTGTTCTTCCATGAACACCATTCTTGTTCAGTGTTTTTCTAATAATGGACACATGAACAGAGGTTTTTGCAGAAGTTCTTTTGCTGTAACCCTTGGTATTTTTCTCAGGATTGCCCGTTGTGATCTTAGAGTGATCTTAACTGTGCACCCACTCCTAGGGAGAGAAGCAACAGTGCTGAATTTTCTCCAACTGTAGACATCTTGTCTAACCATAGACTGATGTGCATCCAGGTTTTAGCAATGCACCTGAAGCCTTTTCCAGCTTCATGCATCTCTATAACATGTCTTCTGAGGTTTTCAGAAAGTTGTTTGACTAGAGGCATGATTTACACCAGGGGTCTCAAACTCGGCAGGGTAAGTGGGCTGCATATAGAAAAAATGGGAAGTTGACGGGCCGCATTACTTTCAAATTTGATACAACACAAAATTATTGTTAATAAATTACTTATTTGAACTACTATAACACTATATTACTATAATAATAATAATAATAATAATACTACATTACTATAAAATTAATACTACATTACTATAATAATACCGCTAGGTTTAAAATTTGAGATATTTCTCCACGTGCTTATTTCAACAATCCAGTTTTCCAGTTTAAGTGTCGCTAAATGCAGTCCGGCGGCTCAGTTGGCAGCGTTTGGCAGACACACGTCAAGATTGGGCAGCCCCTTTTTATATAGTGCCACAGTGCCCTCTGTAGATGCTGCCGCAGTGCCATCTGTAGATGCTGCCGCAGTGCCCTCTGTGGATGCTGCCGCAGTGCCCTCTGTGGATGCTGCCGCAGTGCCCTCTGTGGATTCTGCCGCAGTGCCCTCTGTGGATCCTGCCGCAGTGCCCTCTGTGGATGCTGCCGCAGTGCCCTCTGTGGATGCTGCCGCTGTGCCCTCTGTGGATGCTGCCGCAGTGCCCTCTGTGGATGCTGCCGCAGTGCCATCTGTGGATGCTGCCGCAGTGCCCTCTGTGGATCCTGCCGCAGTGCCCTCTGTGGATCCTGCCGCAGTGCCCTCTGTGGATGCTGCCGCAGTGCCCTCTGTGGATGCTGCCGCTGTGCCCTCTGTGGATGCTGCCGCAGTGCCCTCTGTGGATGCTGCCGCAGTGCCCTCTGTGGATGCTGCCGCAGTGCCCTCTGTGGATGCTGCCGCAGTGCTCTCTGTGGATGCTGCCGCAGTGCCCTCTGTGGATGCTGCCGCAGTGCCCTCTGTGGATGCTGCCGCAGTGCCCCCTGTAGATGCTGCCACATAGTCCTCCGTAGATGATGCCGCAGAGTCCTCCGTAGATGCTGCCGCAGTGCCCTCCGCAGATGCTGCCACAATGCCCTCCGCAGATGCTACCACAGTGCCCTTCGCAGATGCTGCCACAGTGCCCTCCGCAGATGCTGCCACAGTGATGTCAGGGGCTTGCCCAGAGCTGGAGTCACGGAGCAGATCCGCTTCTAGCACTGCCTGGGATTCCAGCTCTGCTCCTGACATCACTGTCCATATATGGACAGAGATGTCAGGGGCAACCCCAGAGCTGGAATCCCGGGCAGAGCGCTAGTAGGCTCTTTCTGGGACTCCAGCTGTGGTCCTGACATCACTGGGACTCCTGCTCTGGGGAAGCCCCTGACATCATTGTCGATGTATGGACAGTGATGTCAGGGAATTCCACAGAGTCCCGGAGCAGAGCCTGTACTAGCGCTCTGCCAGGGACTCCGCTCTGGGGAAGACCCTGACACACTGTCCATATATGGACAGCGATGTCAGGGAATTCCACAGAGTCCCGGAGCAGAGCCTGTACTAGCGCTCTGCTTGGGACTCCGCTCTGGGGAAGACCCTGACACACTGTCCATATATGGACAGCGATGTCAGGGAATTCCATAGAGTCCCGGAGCAGAGCCGATACTAGCGCTCTGCGCGGGACTCCGGCTCTGGGGAAGCCCCAGACATCGCTGTTCATATGTGGACAGCGATGTCAGGGAATTCCAGAGTCTCGGAGCAGAGCCGATACTAGCGACTCTGTGTCCCGTGGGCCGCAGATGACAGCTCCAGGGGCCGCAATGCGGCACGCGGGCCGCATGCTTGAGACCCCCTGATTTACACTAATCTATATTAAGAGAGACAGATTTGCCAGTTTTCCAGGCTTTGTGTGTCTTAATTTATTGGGCAAAGCACTTGTGAAACTCACACTTCCAATCTCATCTCCTTCATTAAAACACATTTTGCCACTTAGCTCTTGAGAAATAATTAACACAGAGATCCACTTATTTTTTCTACCTGCACTGTGAATGTTTACTCAGTGGGGGGAATTTATTAAGCTTTCTTCACCAGTTTTCTGTCATAGAGACATAGCGGCCCAACAAATTTATTATAATTTACGCCAGAAAATTGGGTAGATTTTACTCTCCCGTATGTCCCCCCAGATCTAACTACCCCCATCGGACCAATTAAATAATAAAAAAAGTATACTCACTCTACCGCTCCTCTTTTCCCCCTTACTGCAGCTTAGACAAGGTCCTGATGTCGATCAGCATCAGGAAGTTTCTATGTGACGCAGCATTGATAACATTGAGTGCTGCGTTGTATTTAATGCCCTGACGCTGCTTGATGTCATGACCTTGTATGACTCTTCCAGCATGCTGAGGTAGCCTGAGGGAATCCAGAGGGGAGGAGAGGAGCAATGAGCATACTTCCTATTTTATTTTTGATGGGAAAGGGGAAATAAATGTCACATGGCCACAGTCGTTGCGCCACAATTGTGGTACCTGATCAGCCAAAACATGCAACACAATTAAGAGTCATTCACCTCTTAATAAATGTTTTGCATCTTACTCCAACCTTCTTTATATTAAAACTGTCATATGAGACGCCAGTCTAAAAAAATTCTTGCCAGAGTGCTTAATGAGTTGCCCCTGCACCGTCACTTGTGAGTGCCCGCTGTATTATACAGCGACAACTCACTCTAACAGAAGGGATCGGAGTTAATTCTAATGACGGCCATTTATCCCATTATCTGCTGCGGTCAATGCTGACCACAGTATCTAGGTGGTTAGTCAGGGAGGAGGCTCCCTCTGTCACCTGTCTGCCCCCTGGACCCGATTGTGAGGTGCTGATGGGTTGTTATGGCAGGCTGGGGACCCCAGGTCTGCCACCTTAGCCCTCCTATTTTGGAGCCTGTCAGTGTTATGCTGACAGACATAATACACTGCAATTCTGAAGTATTGCAGTGTATTACTCTATATCAGCAATCAAACAAACAATAAATCACATCAAATCCCAAAGTGGGACTAAAAAGGCAAACATTTTTAGATAAAATATTGACAAAAAATAAATAAAACATTCACATTATTGGTATAGCCACGTCCGTAACATTCAAAACTATAACATTATTGCTTTATTTAAACATTGAATGCTGTAAAATAGTTTAAAAAAACGATACCAAAATTGCTGTTTTATGTACATCCAGTGTCCCAAAAAATTAACTAAAAAGCAATCAAAAAGTCTTGTGTACACCAAAATGGTGCCAATAAAAATGTCAACAATTCTTCACATAACTCCGTTGATGGAAAAACAAGATTTTTGTACTTACTTCAAAATCTATTTCTTGTTGAATCCATTGGTGGACATATCACCACGGGTATATGCTCCAGCCACTAGGAGGCAATACTAGGTAATAAAGAGTCTTAGGGGGGCTATACCCTTCCCACAGACCATGGCTAATTCAGTTTGTACAAAAGCAGCAGAGAAGAAACAAAAACATATTCACGGTCCCGGGACAAAACATCAAAACATAAACAGTCAGTCAGAACAACAGTTCCCGGGCCTGGAATAAACAACAAAAAATAAGAGGAGGATCTGTGTCCCCCAATTGATTCAACTAAATCGGCAAGTACAAAAGTACAGCCATGCGACCCGCCTAGCAAACAGCTGTCTGCAACACTTTGCGACCGGCATCATAAAGAGATAAGTCTAGTCCCTGTTCAAGGCTTCATTTCAGGAGGGACAGAACCATAGGGGTGGAACATTTAATCGGATGGAAATTATTGCTTTAACACCAGCGGAAATAAACCTTCTATGTATGATGGTACACCTTGGCTGACTGAGGTTTTCTGGCCTTCAACATTGTCTGGATGATAGGCTCAGAGAGACCCTGAGCCCTCAGAACCTTGGCTTCAACAGTCACAGCATTAAACGCATCTGAGGTTAAGTAGAGTGAAATAGTGTGTTCGTGAGAAGGTAGATTAGGGCTGCGTACCAGGCCCGGCAGGGCCAGTCCGGAACTGCCAGAATTTAAGGAACGCTGTCCCTCCTGAGTACTCTGGGCAAGACTAGAAGTGGAGAGAAAAGATACAGGAGATGCTGGGGAACTCTCTCCGTGGAGTGACTAGCGCATTGACTGCAATGGCCTTGGGATCCCGTGCCCTGGCCATGTAGGTTCGAACCCTGTGATTAAGCAGAGGCGTAGCTAGGTTCTCCAGCACCCGGGGCAAAGATTCCGTTTGCCCCCCCCCAACCTCATTCTCGACATCTCCTTCCCCCTCGCCGTGTTTGTTTTCTCTACCAATCGACGTGTCATTTATTTTTATGTAACGCGAGCATAAAATTATTTGTACATTTCACAAGCAATATGTTTCTATACACAACACCAGAACCAAGCTCAGTACATATATACAGCCCCAGAACCAAGCTCAGTACATATATACAGCCCCAGAACCAAGCTCAGTACATATATACAGCCCCAGAACCAAGCTCACTACATATATACAGCCCCAGAACCAAGCTCACTACATATATACAGCCCCAGAACCAAGCTCAGTACATATATACAGCCCCAGAAGCAAGCTCACTACATATATACAGCCCCAGAACCAAGCTCACTACATATATACAGCCCCAGAACCAAGCTCATTACATATATACAGCCCCAGAAGCAAGATCACTACATATATACAGCCCCAGAACCAAGCTCACTACATATATACAGCCCCAGAACAAATACAGATCAATTTAGTGCAACCCCTGCTGTATAGGTTTGTACGGCGTAAAACTACTGCTCCCAGCATAGCCCGAACAATGGTAAGGATATGCTGGGAGATGCCGTTTCACAAAAAATAAATCCTATCATTATCACACCACCCATCATCTCGCTGCAGATCATACAGTGACTACAGTGCTGATTAGAGGCAGAATAAACATTTACATTAAGTGACTCATCGGTGACGTCTCAGATTCTAGTTCTTTTTCTCCATTTGGTCCAGACCTCTATGATGACTTCTCCCGGTCACAGCCCATTTCTGCAGTTTGCCGCTCACATGTCTTCAGCTTCTCACTTTTCCAACATTTCTGCACCTATAAATAAAGATAAAGTTATCATTATACCACACACTACGCCCCTAAATATAATAGCGCCATACACTGCACCTCTAATTATAATAGCACCATACACCGTGTCCCACACACACACTGTGCCCCCTGTAGATAGTGCCTGCCATAGAGCCCCTGTAGATAGTGCCCCCATATAGACCACTCCTGTATATAGTGTCCCACAAATAACTCCCCTTATAGTGCTCTACAGATAGCCCACTCCTGTATATAGCCCCCTGTAGATATAGCCCACCCCTGTATATAGAGCTCTACAGATAGCCCAACCATGTATGTAGCCCCTCTGTAGATATAGCCCACCCCTGTATATAGTGCTCCACATATAGTCCACCCCTGTATATAGTGTTTCACAGATAGTCCACCCCTGTATATAGCCCCCCCTTGTACATATAGTCCACCCCTGTATATAGTGCTCCACTAGATAGTCCACCCCTGTATATAGTGCTCCACAGATAGCCCACCCCTGTATATACTATATACAAGGGTGGGCTATCTGTGGAGCACTATATACAGGGGTGGACTATATGTACAAGGGGGCTATATACAGGGGTGGGATTTCTGTGGAGCACTATAGGGGGAGCTATTTGTGGGATACTATATACAGGGGTGGGCTATATCTACAGGGGGACTATATACAGGGGTGAGCTATATCTACAGGGGGACCATATCTACAGGGGGACCATATCTACAGGGGGACCATATCTACAGGGGGACCATATCTACAGGGCTGGGCTATACACAGGGCTGGGATATACACAGGGGGGCTATATCTACAGGGGTGGGCTATACACAGGGGGGCTATATCTGCAGAGGGGGGGCTATATACAGGGGTGGGCTATACACAGGGGGGCTATATCTACAGGGGTGGGCTATACATAGCGGGGCTATATACAGGGGTGGGCTATATACAGGGGGAATATATCTACAGGGGGCTATATCTAAAGGGCTGGGCTATATCTACAGGGCTGGGCTATATCTACAGGGCGACTAGATCTACAGGGCGACTAGATCTACAGGGGGGGCTATATACTGGGGTGGGCTATCTATGGAGCACCATATACAGGGGTGGGCTATATCTACAGGGGGCTATATACTATATATCCCACCCCTGTATATGGTGCTCTATAGACAGCCCACTCCAGTATATAGCCCCCCTGTAGATATAGTCCCCCTGTATATAGCCCCCCTGTAGATATAGTCCCCCTGTATATAGCCCAGCAGATATAGTCCCCCTGTATATAGCCCAGCAGATATAGTCCCCCTGTATATAGCCCCCCTGTAGATATACTCCCCCTGTATATAGCCCAGCCCTGTAGATATAGTCCCCCTGTATATAGCCCAGCCCTATAGATATAGTCCCCCTGTATATAGCCCCCCTGTATATAGCCCCCTGTAGATATAGTCCCCCTGTATATAGCCCCCCTGTAGATATAGTCCCCCTGTATACAGCCCAGATTTGTAGATATAGTCCCCCTGTATATAGCCCAGCCCTGTAGATATAGTCCCCCTGTATATAGC
Source organism: Rhinoderma darwinii (assembly GCF_050947455.1). Taxonomy (NCBI): domain Eukaryota; kingdom Metazoa; phylum Chordata; class Amphibia; order Anura; family Rhinodermatidae; genus Rhinoderma; species Rhinoderma darwinii. Next base: position 216,580,566 of record NC_134690.1, on the reverse strand, counting down.
CCAGCCCTGTAGATATAGTCCCCCTGTATATAGCCCAGCCCTGTAGATATAGTCCCCCTGTAGATAGACACCCCCCGTAGATAATGCCCCCCGCGAGTAGACAAAGTCCCCCCCCCCCCCGCAGATACAGCCGCACACGTCTATTACAATTTAAAAAAATATATAAAAAAAACAAAAAATGTCAAACTCACCTTATTCCCGCTCCCACGCCGTCCGGCAGCCATGGGGACCTGTTCTCTTCTGCGCAGGTCTCCAGGGGGTTGAACGCAGCGTCTATGAAAGGCGCTGATTGGCTGGGCAGGATGACTTTCCCTGTCAGTCAGTCAGCGCCTTTCAGCGACGGAAGCGTCACTGGTACAAAAGGTACCAGTCGCTTCACTCGTGGAGAGGCGCTGAATGGCCGGGCACGGAACGTGCCCGGTCATTCATTGCTTCTAATTGTACCTGTGTCCTTGCGACACAGGTACAATTATAGTGCAGGAGGAGGGGGCGCTGGCGCCGCCCTCTGAACTGCGCCCGGGGCACATGCCCCGCTTGCCCCCCCCCCCCTAGCTACGCCCCTGGATTAAGACAGGATGCAAAGTTATCTACATCCGGATAGCCCCACCTCTGGCACCGTTAATGAAATACCTTTGGGTAAAGAGACCACTCTCTCGGATGTAGTCTTTCTCAGCCGAGAAAATCTGTGAACCAATTGTATATCCCTGGTACGTGGATCGCTGGAAAATACTTCTCCGAACACAGTAGGATCCGAGAGGATTCCAATGGAGTCGCCTTACTCCTTGTGCCACCCTGGTGGTT